>NW_010269981.1:0-3116 GCF_000690775.1 Eurypyga helias
GCCCCACGTTGCGCTTTGGGGGTGTGTGGGAGCTCGTCTGGCTGGGTTTGTGCGTGGCTGGGGTCTTGCTTGGCCCCGCTAAGCTCAAACTGCTGGGGAGTGCGAGCTACGTGCAGCGCCAGTTACGTTTTGCTTTAAGCTGGGCCTTACTCGACACGAACTCCAACCGTCAGCCTGAATTACAGCACTGCCTGCTGAGCAACCCTGCTGGCTTCTCAAGCCCACACCCTCAGGTTTTTTTCAGGGAGGGGGGGCAACCCCTTTGTGACCAGCCCCGTCGCCTGGAGAACTCGGACGTGAACACGGCCAGAACGTTTCAGGCTGCCAATGAGTACGTTTGAGAAATAAACACTGAGAGAAATTCAGTTTATTTCGTACAAGGTGGAATACCTTTGCACAGTGAACAAATATATTACAAATCTGTCTCGCCTTAAAAAAGTATTGCCATGTTGGGGCCTAGTTCCTAAGCTAATGCGAGTATATACAAGAAGGTACTGTTTTGTTGGTTTTGTTGTTCTTCTGTTCAGCTCTATGCACATCCTTGCATTTGGTTTGAAAATCCAGCTTTGAAAACCACAGCAGAGCACATCTCTGCGCTCGGGGGTCTCACTGCGAACTTTACAGCAACACACACAGAGAGGGGTCAGACCGGCAGCTGAGACGGGTTGTGCTGGGTGTCTCGGACAAGAGGGTTTCTTCCCTATCGAACTGCCTTTCTCTTGCTGTTTTTGAGGTAAGTCTTTCTATTCATGTACATAAAATATATTCCTACTGGCCCTACAAAATAATTGTCTGCTTACATCTCAAATAAGGCTTTCCTGGAGAATAAAACTGCTATTGCTGATGGGTCACTGCCCCCATGCACACATGCAGCATTCGGGTAACTACTTGGGCATTCTCCTGCAACGTGGCCATCCGCTGCGCCGGAAGCCTGGGCATCGCTGGGCTCAGCTCGGCCATCTCGCTGCAAAACCCTTGGCTTGCACGGAGGGTCCGGAGCTGATCCGACCACCGCGGGGGTCCCGGCTCCTCTGGCAGCGCATCACTCCCCACGCCCTGATGCAGCGAGCCCCGGGGTGCTGCGCGGGCTGCCAGCAGCTCGGTACCACCGTGCCGGGGGCTTTGATCCCCGAGGTGAGGGCTGAGCCCCGGGCTGGGCCTGCCCAGGCTGCTCCAGGGGATCTGCCGCCTGCTCTGACTCCGAGCTGGGATCAAGCTGCTGCCTCCAAGCTGGGAAGGCTCCTCTTGCCAGTCCCCTAGACCAGCAGGTTAGGTGAGTGATCATGCTCGGGGCAAACTGGTGCTGGTTTCGTTCTCCTCTGCTTCCATCAGGCTGGCAAATGTGCAACAGGATTTGTTTTGTATTTACGAGGCAATCAACTTGCTACTTCCACGTTTGCCTAATAAAATTACATACTTAGAATCAATACTACTTCATGCTCAAAATCTACAAGGAACTGCTTAACGGCAAGTATTCTACTTTCTAGGTCGATAAAGATTACCAAAAAAACTGAAATCACGGTGGCTTAGTCCCAGACTTTACTGTGGGCCAACCCCTTGATCGTTACTTCCCAAACAGCTGAAAAAGAAAACCCTGTTTCAGCTCCATTTAATGACATTTCAGGGAGAATCATCAGCGGATAAAGTTGCACTACATGGTAATGCACATCAAATTAAAGGTAAGTGGCGTGCTGTGACGGGAATTGGGATGAGGTGGTTTGTGAAGATGCTCTAGAGAAGCCTCAGAGGTGTCTGAGCTTGCGGACAGGAAACCAACCCGGGGTTAGTCTGCGCAAACCCGCGGCGTCCCGGGGAGGTGGGTCAGTGCCTGACGGATCCGGTGGGTTTGTCTAATGAGACAGAAGCTGTGTCAGGGAAATGAAATCCTGTCGGTGCCAATCGGAGTACTTTATAGCTTGGTAACAGTGTGGGAAGCTGGGTGTGAGACTCTGCTGAGTCTCGAGCCACTGGCAAAGAGCAGTGGACACTTGCCAAGAGGCTACATTTTCAGAGCTGCACAGAATGTGTCTGTGCTAATATTCCTCTGCTCAGATACCCTGGTACTGAATACAAAGGTGAACATCTCGGCGCTAACGACCAAGCATGATCTGCACAGGTTGCACATGGTGATGGCAGCAAATGAGGTTTCCAGACAGTGAAATGACAAGTTTCCCTGCTTCTGTTCAGAAAAATGTCCATTTCCATGACAAAGATGTAAAATATATTCCAGCGTATTCTTAGTCACCTTGTTCCTAGCAGTTAAAGGGTTCTTGATGCAGTTGGTAGAAATGTACATCTCTAAGTCCTTCTACTTAGCATGTGTTTGTGTTTTATTTTACAGCAAAGCCAGGGTTAGAATACACGCCACGGAGAGTTCCTGCCTGGAGCACGCAGACGCCTTCCCGGGGTGATGTACTCCAGTCGTGCATGGAGGAGGTTCCCGTTAGTTCCTGTTACCCATATAAAAATGTCTTTATAAATAACATCATGCAGCAGCAGTTGGCAAAAGCTGATGTTGTGTGACGTTAGGTCCTTGGATAAGACAGTCCGAAGTCCCGTCAGCATCCTGCAGCACAGAAAAGGATTGTCTTCTCCTGCTTCCTCAGTCTGTGTTTGCAGCACCGCGCGCCAGGGAAGTCCATCCCTTTAAGACTGCTTGTCCCAAGATGGCCCGTGCGTCGGGCTGTGCCTTACGGGGAGGAGGTCGTAGTGACTAGGAATGTGACTGTTCCTAGGCAGGTCGTATGGATTTTGGAGGTAACTGGCACTCCGACCACGGGCATCTTGGACCACGCTGACAGTGGGCTCTGGGGGAGCAAGGAGGATGGATTACGGTGAGTAGGAGCGCTCCCCAGGCTGGTTACGCTACTCATGTATTTTGTCACGAGCACAGAACATCAGCTTCCCAAAGCGGCCCTTCCCCTCACACTTGACTGGCAGCACGCGGGACAAACTGGGGAGAAAAACCCCAAACCTTTAGGGCAGGTGGTGCCCGGAGCCCTGCAGGTACCGTCTTCCAAAGCAACGCTTCTGCGCTTCCGAAAGCGTGCAGCTGAAAGCAGGAGCGTAAGCAGGGAGCTGCCGCCCTCCTCCGCGCGGGCTGGAGGAGCAGTTCG
>NW_010269981.1:3277-3511 GCF_000690775.1 Eurypyga helias
CCTTAAAGCCCCCCCAGCCCCACCCCCTGCCATGGGCAGGGGCACCTTCCACTAGACCAGGTTGCTCCAAGCCTCATCCAGCCTGGCCTTGGACACTCCCAGGGATGGGGCATCCCCAGCCTCCCTGGGCAGCAGTCCGTGTTACTTGTGTTGGGAAAGAAAGAAAAATCAGCACCTGCACTAAAACCACCAACTCTTGGAACAGACCTTCGGCCGCCCACCCCACTCACCAAC
>NW_010269981.1:3554-4321 GCF_000690775.1 Eurypyga helias
GTACGGGGACTCCCTGTGACCAGGCGATTTCATTTCCACGTAGCTGCTCTCGGAGTGTTTGCACGTCAGGATGGGGGGGTCTTTGATGGTGGCGTATGGGTTTTCACTGCTGTTCAGGGAACAAGTGCTGGAGCTGCACACAGATTCCTTCATGTAATCTGCAAAACAAGAGCGGGGTGGGAGCGTCAGAGCCGTCAGCTTGCCTAGCTTAATTCCAACTGACCCTCTGCAGGAAGGGGTTGGGGGGACACAAGGGGGCAGGGGGTAAGGAAGATCCTTGAAGCATCCAGCACAGACACCCGATGCTTGTGCCCTGGGTGCCTCCAGACCATTGCATCCAGCACTCACTAGCAGGAGAGAGAGAAAAACCTGCTCGATACCGAAGGTTTTCCTGTAAAAGGCTCTGGTTGTCATTTACTGCGCTATTTGAGGTGGCAATCCTTTCCCTCCCTCCCCCTAATTCCTAAGGCGCTCCGGTTGAATCTGCTCTGCCGACGCATGCACGCGGCTGGGGCGAGTGGGCTCTGCGGGCAGGAGCTGCTGGGCCAGCTACAGGGCCGCTGTCCCGGGGGCTTTGGTCAACGTCAGTGCCGCGTGTTTGAACGCAGAACGTTTCCTGCAGGCTCAGAACTGCCTCCGTGCAGCGTGTGCACGTGTGTCCCCGGAGAGCTCCGGTTTCTGGGGCTGTCCGGCACCAGGAGAAACCACCTTCACGTTCCCTCTGCCGTTAAGACCGGGAGGAGGCTGCTCCTGCGAGCGGGGGAAGC
>NW_010269981.1:4427-7666 GCF_000690775.1 Eurypyga helias
GAGGTGGTGACGGAGGAGATGCTACGTGGGGAGAGCAAGGTTGGCGGGAGAGCTGTAACCGCCCCGGCTGGGCCATGCCAGCCCGCGGCGAGGCGCAGCGCCGGGCTGGCTTTAAAAATAAACAAAAAACCAATAGAGAATAAATAAGTCTTAACATTGACATTCAAGAACGTGCCATTGCTGCTGTGTGCATCCTGCTGGGCAGTGCCATTAATTTAGAATTAGAGCGATGCAATGAAAGATGAGGCATTTTCTTGTGCTGGGTTACAGTACAAAGGCAGATCCTGGTATATATGAAATACTCCCGGTGAAATAGCGGGACTTGCAAAATAGCTGCAATCCCAGCTGCCCCCGCTGTCTAGTATGGGAGACAAAAAGAGAAATTCAGGTTAAGAAATAGACAGACAACAAGATATCGCTTCTCCTTTACAAACCTCGCCCCTGCGCCTGTCCGCCCCTGCTAACTCGCCCCCGGGGTCTGCTCCCCTCCGTGGCACGCGGCTCCCTCCGTCAGCGCTGGGGTGTCCGTCAGCCCCTGCCTGTGACCCTTCCCTGGGCCCGGCTCCGCATCCCCAGCACGGTGTCGGTCGTGCCCCGCAGCGAGCGGTTGCATCCGAGCTCCGAGCTCAGTGCTACGAGCAAATCTCGCTTGGGGTTAGTGACACCAGCGCTGTGGGACGCGAAGCGAAGCAGCTGGGCCCTGGCAGAGCTCCTGGCCCCGCTGTCGGGTTTATTTAGTGATGAAACCAAGAAACCCCTCGTCTGCCTTCAGCCTGAGGTTAACAGCGCCTTGGCTTCCAAGCGAAACACGGCTGGTTCCCCTCATCGCAGGAGCCGGGCGCCAAAGCAACACGGAGATTCCCCAGGTGCTGGCAGCAGGGTCCGACCCTCCAGCTTTACCAATCCCATCCTGGCGCAAGTCAGTGAAACGCTGCCCCATCCTGCCCGGGTGAGCGATGGAGCAACCCTGCAAGACCAAGGGCTGCTGCCCACGAGCGAGGCTCTTGCCCTGTTCCACTCAAATTCAGGTGCCGCACCGTGTGGGACCGTTGGCGTTTAAAGGAGAGGAGACAACAGACGCAGACTAACAACCCCCGTAACAAAATCTTCCGTCTCGAGATACCTGTGCTGTGTGGACTGTGCCCTCCTCCACTCCCTGGGAAGGTTGTACGCGGCTGAACTGCTGTGGGCAAGGAGCCGAAAGCTCCTGGTGCTGCCCGCGCCGAAGCCGGAACACTCATCACTCCAGGGATACGGCCCCGGTGAGGGGGAGACTCAGCCCTGAGCCTTTTCCTTCTTGGCACAGGGCTCAGCTCCGCCTGCCAGCGAGGTACAGCGTCCGGGGCTCCTGCGAGCAAGTAGAGCTCGTCAGGGCAGCCCGGAATAAGCCGGCTCTAAATGTGGGGCTGAGAGGGCAGGAAGACTGTCACGCCCCTGCCTCCAGCCATGCTCCGAGCAGATGCCGATGGGAGCGAGAGGCAGGAGCTCACGAGCAGCCGCAGGAAGTTGCGTGCGGCTTTCGGCCCGTGGGAAGAGGCGAGGGCGAAGCAAGCGCCATGTGCAAGCGCGGGAGGCGGCTGCAAAGCGGCCAGGAAGGACGAACTCGGGCCAGAGCTGGGTTAGATTCGTAAAAAGTAGATTGTACAAGACAGCTGCTACTACAGCGAGAAAGGGAGACGGGTGAGAAGTCCGGCTGCTGCGGTGCGGTAGCACGCAGGCAAATCGCCGCACGGGTCGGTGCTGGCTTGTGGGTGGAAGTGGGCACGTCGGAGCTGCCACAGGCAAAGATCCCAGCACTTCACAGATTTTATTAAGCCCAGCTCAGCTCCTTTTATCCTCCTAAGGTAAAATTCACCTGTGCTCCTGCCAGCGCTGACACTGCCTCCCAGGCGGGCATCCCCCAGGCTGCAGCCGCAGCACCAGCCCTTCCCAGGGGACACCGGCAAAATGCTACTTGGACTGCCCAGACTCATTCGGCCTCCCAGGAATTGCCCTTTCCCAGAAGAGACAGAGAGAGCACGCCTGAGAGCCAACTCCCACTGACGTAAACGGGAACTCTGTGTCTAGCTAGGGATGAGACCCTTTGCTCCGGAGAAATCTAACTCATGGAGCACCAGTGAACGTTTGGTCACGTGCTGTACACCAGGGAGTCATCAGCCCAAGAGTCACACGAGATCGCAGAGAATTTAACTCTAAAGGATGTGGAAGCATTTGAGTTACTTTGTTATTAGGGTAATTAGGGGATAATCAAGATGTCTGGCATCTACTGTCAAATTTCATTTCATGAATTAATTTAACCCAGAGCAAACGTCTGCAGAAACTCTCAGCCCATTCACCCTGCAACCACGTGTGAGCTCTGGCGATGCCGCCTCCTCATCCTCCCCCGCGCTCACCCGCTGGGCACTGCCACCACCCCGAGCACTCCATCAGCCGGGCACGCTGGAGAAACCCAGGGAGCACGCTCCAATTTTGCGGTCCTTGTCTCCTGTGTTGCCTGGATACCAATCACCAGACCTCAGAAGGAGATTTTATTCTTGTTACCAGGGACTGGAAAGGTTCCTGTCCCTCCCACAGCCCGGGTTCCTCTCTTTTGCCCTGGACACCCTATGGCAGACGCGTGACAAGCCTCGGCACCTACTGCCACGACTGAAGTGCTAAGGAAACACGAGGCACACGGGTGAAATGCTCTCCTAGTCAATCACGTTTATGGCTGATGGACCTCTCCGGCAGCTTTCCTTGTCCTGGCTAACCCGCGCTGCTGCTAGGAGAGGAGCGCAGCGACAGCCTATTGCTGCTTTTCGGCGTGACACGGTCGTGGGGACACGTTGCTGCGCGACAGACGAGTGATCCAAGGCCCGAATCCCTGAGGTAAGTGCATTAGAGTTTCTGACTGATGGGGTTTGCTGCCTGTTGTGCAAAGCATAGGGTTTTTTCCCTTAAAATGTTGATGCCTGCGGTCCCATTATTCCAGCAGCGCATCAGCATTCATTGAAAAACAGTTAAAAAAGAGAAAAGGACCCCATTGCAAGGGAAAGCTTGGAAACAGCCTCACCGAACACCGTGCAGAGGAGAGAACCTGCTCTGAACGCCTGCTGACCTTCAGCCGCTGTCACCAACCCCGGGCTCAGCCCCTCGCTGCCCCGAAGGGTTCCTGCCCCTTCGCCAGCACAAGGAGCCGTCAGACACGCGCTGGGAGCTGGGCTCGTCCGTGGCGGCTGCGGCACACGCAGCCCGGCCAT
>NW_010269981.1:7712-29116 GCF_000690775.1 Eurypyga helias
CCCTGTCCTGGCGCCCCTGCACGGGGGGCACCCCCCAGCCAGGCCAGCATGGGGCAGGGGCTGTGGAGCTGGGGGTCTGCCCTCCTCACAGGAGAAGGGGGGGAAGCGGATGGACCAGGCCCACCACAGCCTGAACTCAGCCTTGAGCCACGGGACCCCCACACCCCCTTCCAGCAAGGTGGAACGCCCTGGGCTGGGGTCAGCAGCGCCAGGGATGAGTTCCAAGCGCAGGGCAGGCTTTCTGCAGGCAGACCGAAGAGACACTGGTGGAAAAAGACACCCTCTTTAAAGCGCATAAATATATAAAAACACAGCGCCCGCCTGCCAAGTCCTTTTGCTGACGGAATCCAATTGTTTGGGACTGGGAGGGGTGTTTTTATCTGAATGACCCAGCTTAGCAGAGGCTTTCTCTGCTCTTTCAGATGAACTGGGCTGGTCAGGGCCAACACAAGACCTGGCAGGGCAAGGAGAGCTGCACACAGGACATCGGGCACGTCACCCTGCTCCTGGTAGGAGACGCATGTGGGACCGAGAGTGCCTGGGCTGCCCCAAACCGACCTTCAGACTGGACGGTCAGAAACCTTTCGCCATCCGAAGGCGGATGCTTCTGAGAAATCTCAGCTGCTGACTACCTGCAGGTTGGCTACCGAAAAGCCCTGGCAGAGGAGGTGTGTCCCCATGCCCTGGCACCTCGCTCTTGTCAGCGCCAGCCGTGCTGGTGTGCGGCAGCTGAGCAGCCACAAAGAGCACGTCAGCTCCCCTGACAGGGCTTCTGGGCCTGATTTTTCAGCTCCTACGGAGATAAATGTGTAAAGAAAATGGCTCAGATCCTAAACAATAAACAAAATACATAGCGGCAGAAAATACATTTCACAGTTCGCTGTCGCTGTAATTCCTTTTCTCTCCTTCAGAGTCGTACCCCGCTCCCTGTGTGACTGCCTGTGGATGGGAATTCCTACTGAGTGCCTTTCAAGCAGCTTTTTAACTTTGTAAACACAGTAATTTAGTTTAAACTAATCTTGAAATTAATAGTTCCATGTAAAGAGAACAACTATGTGCTGTAATAACATTTTCTTTTTTCTGAAAAAGAGACTCACTGAAATAGCTGAAACGAGTGGATTGAGTCAAACGTAACCCCTTTTGATATTTAACGTTTAGCTTTATCAAGAGAGACTTGGTCATGGATTATTGGTTTCCTTTGGCCATTCTGGGTGATAAGGTGATGTTTTAGTGAATATTGTATCACTTTATCTTGTAAACAGCAGCTGTGAAGGGATTAGTGTTCTCTGGGCCTGGCTATAAGCTGGTCGTTGCTTTGTGCATGGCCTAGGGTTCGATATTCCTTGTTAGGTCTCGCTCTGGAACACCTCGGCCCTGGCAGAGCAGCGGGTACCCTGAACCAGCTCGGTGTGAAGGGACCGTTTTCCCCACTACTCAGCCGATACCAGCAAAGGCCATTCTGGGAAGGGGCCGTGCAGTATGTGCCTCCTTGGCTGGGGGAGGGACATTCCCAGCTCGTGTGTACAGCCACAACCGCCTGGAGTGCAGACCAAGGACCTCACCTGAAACCTGCCTGTCCCGAACGAGACACTCCCTCTTCCATCTTTTGGACCCAAGTTCAGGGTGCCCAACCCCAGCCCCGGCAAGCAGGAGCTTGTGGGAACACTGTGCCAAGGGGTCTTGTCATCCATAACTGGGATATTTTGAATGTAAACCGGGAGGACAACTGAAATCACTGGACCTTGTGCTCATGACTCATCTACGATCCCGTTTTAGCCTTGCCCTGGAGTCGATGCCCATTAATTGCTTGGTGCCAGCGTGACTGGTTAATGTACTGAGTGAGGTCTTTTCTCAGGCTCTGCTATACATCTCCTTCAGCAAAGGCCACGTAGCAGGGTCAGCTTGTTTTCTAGCGGCTTTGTTTAAGCTCAGGATGGCTAAAAGAGCCTTACGGAACTGCAACTGCACAGGCAAACGCACCAGTCTGTCATCAGAACTGCCACCAGAAAGCCCTTGTAGGCTAACAGGCACTAAAAGAACTTCCCCGGCACCTCCTGTCCCTGCAGCAAAGCCTCCCTTGTCCTAACGCCGCTTCGCCAAGGCAGGAGCCGACGGCCTCGTGAAGAAGCGTCCCAGGCCCAGACCTCTGGCTCGGGGTCAGGAGTGCTGCCCGCTGAGCTGCGCGGGCGCGTCCTGCGGGTGACGGCTCTGTCCCTCTCTGTCTGCACGGCCACTCGCCCGGGTGCTCGGGTCTCCTATCTCACCTCTTCTACGACACCCTCCTCAAACTCTTTGCCAGGGTGGCTGCAGGCACTGGATACCATACCTTTGAAGCTTTTTTCCATTATGTATGTGTTCTGACGTCTATCCATCCCACAAGCACCTGCATGAAAATGATATATAATGGAAAACAAATAAATATTTATGTAAATTGGATTGCTTTGACTACCGAGCAGCATATATTCTTTCCTCTAAACTGTACATCAAGGCCCTCATTTAGGGAGGCTCTTAAGCACATCCTCAGCTGTCAGCACGCACTCAGCTTCCGGGGGGCTTCTGTACACACCTGAAATTATGTGCTTAAGAGCTTCCTTGGAAGGGAGGGCTGTCCTGCAGCAGGGTACTGCTCATTACCAACAACAGCTGTCCATCAGGAGAACAGAAAAAAGATCAGCTGCCAATACATTCGTTACTGAAACACTAGGTTGGATCAGAAAAAGAAGCCTAAACCACAGCCTTTCAACCCTGAGTCGGCAGGCTACGCCGCATTACTCCGTGACTAATTTTAGGCTTGGTTTCACCTGTGGATAATAAGTTATTTAATTCAGAGCCTTAGATTCTAAGGTGTGTACAATCTGTCTAAATGACCTTATATGCCTTCGCTTACAAATTTGCACAGTTCAGTAGCTGGGGTGACAAATTGTTCCGAAGTGGCTGCAGCAGCCTGAAAAGGCATCGACCCAGAGCAGGTTGCCAATAGCCTTACGCAATGCTGTAAGAACCTGCTGCTCCTTACCGAGGTAGAAGGGGATGGAAACCTTTGCTGTTTTACTACTGCAAATTTTCCTAGATATCCATCAAAAGGAGAATCTAATGTAAACCTTTAAATCTGTTTAACTATAGAGTCTGATATTTCTTATTGACTAGCAAAATCAACACAGATTTTGTTACTGAGATAGAAATGTCTTTGTGGCTTATGGGATTCCCAATCGAGTAACTCAGTTACGCTGGCAAAAGGAGCCCTGCAAACAGCATGTCCCAGAGGTCTCCCAGCTATTTGTCCTTGCTTGTCCTCTGGTCTCTACAGAAAAAGCTGGCACCACCACTAGCAACGTCACTCCCTCCTCCATGACAGCCTTGGTTTTTTGCTAGAAAATCACTAAATTAGACAATAAATGTATCACTGGCACATCAAAGACAGACCCTTTGCTCCGATTCTCAGTGCCCGTCCCTGAGCGGGCAGTACATGGCTGGCTCTCCATGATGGATGGGGCTCTTTCCTTCTGGCCAAGAGCGACTCCCCCAAACCATCTGAGCACCTCCTGCTCTGTTTTCCACCACGTGCCCTGAGCCAATTCCCAGACTCAGCCCGTGAAAGCGGATGCAGAGGGCAAGGCTGACTGGGCATAGGGGGGAAGCTCTTTCACATGATGGTGTCAGCTGTGTGCTCTTTTCCCCTCCTGTATTCTTCTCGGGCAGAGTCCTGCGTGAGGAGGATGGAGCTAATTCATCCCATGGCTCACATCCACAGGGCTGGTGCTCTCTTTCCCAGCAGTGGTGCTCCCCAAGACCATTCCTGGTGATCTGAAGTCCTCCTGCCAGGGCTGAGCGGGTCTGCGGAGGCTTGGACAAGCTTCACGGGCCCATGCGCAGGCTGCCTTGGCAAGAAGCAGCTCGTACCCAGGCTGGCAGGTAAGAAGCTGGTGAGCACACAAGTGGGGTTACAGGGCAAGGGGAGCCGAACCCACCAAGAAAGAGCAGTGGCAGGGAAGAAAGAGACCCAGGCTGATCCACAGGCATTGGACACAGCATTGCTCATGGAGTGCAACAGCAATGCTGGAAGAGCCTCTGGCTTTGGAAGACTGGGCTGAACAACGTCACTCAGGACCATGATCTAGTCCTCCCCAGTAACCTTAAAATATTGACCAGGCACGTTGGAGTTGGGGGCAAAGCAAGCAGCACAGGAGAGACCCTGTAGGACAGTGTCCTCGGAACGGCTGGGATTGATGGTCAGAACAAGGACCATGGAAACAAGTGACATGGAAACAGAGGTCGCCCAGGGAACGGTTAGCTGTGCTCGTTGCACAGGCCACCCTTGCACAAGAAGGGTGCATCTGACCTGAGCATCTGATCTTTACAGAAAGGTTCCCACTGCGACTGTGAAGACCTGAGTGAAGGCTGGAGCCTTGGAGCTGCTGCGAGGTTTCAGCAATGTCAACTGGCACTTTTGGTGGCTCAGAGGGGAAGGCTCAAAACACCTTCTGAGCGTGTTTTGGTAGCTCAGCTCCATGTGAGCTCCTGCCAGTCCTATTGGAAATGCCAGGCAGGTCTGGGAGGGCTTTGGCAGCAGCAGAGATCCCTGTGCCTGCTCCGAGTAAGCCCAAACTCGCTGTGAGACCCTCCTGGAGGGCAGGCTGCTGGATTATCACAGAATTCTTCTGAGTGAACCTGCCTTGTGGTTCTCGGCCGGGTTACAGGCAGCCCGTGCCCACACCGAGCTGCAACACAGCACATTGCCAGGCTTGAGCTCGGCTCAGCGTCGCTGTAGGAAACCGACAGTCCTCGTGGGAGGATGGTGACGGAAAGGTGGGATACACCTGCTAGGGAAGATACAGGTAGGGTTGGTGCCTTGGGAGGGCTACACGACCCCTCAAATCCCTTCCCAACTGATTCCCTGTAATTTTGCCTTCAGTATTTTTTTATAAAAGAATTAAATTGTTATAATTCTGAGGGTTTTATGACCCATTTTTGTGTATTCATCACATTCCTTGAGGTGAAATGAACGATGGATACACTGTTTTTGAATGTGCAAGTACTTAAAAGCAGAAAAGCCCTAAACAGGCCAGGAATCTGGCACTTTAGGCAAGTCTAGGTTTCGGTTTGAAGCTAGATTGTCTGCCTGGCTGACATCAGTCTCGGCTGGAAATAATTTCCACACCTCTTGGCTTTGAGAAGATGCAAAGTCAGCTCTGAATCAAACTATGTGGCTTTGGTCTGCTGGAATAAATGCAGCTTGGAGTCACTCAAGATGTGCTGCAAATCACACTTTAGTGTCCGCATTAAGGTCTGCTGTTAAAAAAACATTACCGATAAAATCATTTATGTCTGCAGCCCGCTGTGCCCAGCACTCACGCTAATGAGCGTAACAACCTTTCCTGAACTCAGTGGGTGCTTGAGTGCTTCTGACTTGCTTGGAATAGGAGCTGGAAGCTGGACTCTGCAATTGCTTAATGCAGACTGGACTAGAGCAAGAGGGATTAGTCACAGAGCAAACAATTCCGGTTCTGCAACAAGAGGCAGCAAACAGAAAATGCAAAGACAAGCCATTCCTGGGAACTAGTCGTATTAGGCTGTATTGAACAGGTAGCAACACCCAGTGAAGGTGACGGAGCTGCCTCTTGGCACCACAGATTCCCCAGACTGATCTCTCCAGCACATGTCCATGAGAACTCCTGAGCAAACGTGCTCATCACAAGACTCCAACTCCGTTTAGCAGCTGATTATCTCTGGCAAAGCTCAGTATGTGAAGCTCACAAGCAGACATGCCAGCAATAAAAACACTGGCTTTGTTCTGCTCCTTGCACTTCCCAGCTGGAAAAAAACAGACCTCTGACTGCAAAAACAGGCAAAATACCTGCAGTCTGATGAGATCCACTGTGTCTCACAGATATACGTATGTATACCTATGTATATCCCAATATATGCATAGCCATGCATACACATACATCACATTCCTGGTTTTCTACATAGCTTCCTCCTGTTGGGCTCCAAGAGACACCCCTTGGTATCAGAGTGAACGTACACACCGACTTAGCTAGGTGCTACATTGGGTCCTCAGTTAAGACTGAATAGTTTTTCCAGCCTCACATGCAGCAAACGGGCTCTGGCCACCTTGCCTGTACTCTTCCCAGGAACCTGATGCTGGGTCAGCCGGACTCACGCTCGTGTTTCCCTGCCACGTGTGCTCTGTCTCCTTGATCTGTGCTGCTGTGGTGGCGTGCAGGACACGTGTCAAAAATAAGAACTGAAACGGGCCGTTCCTTTGGCCGTGAGCCCCCTCAGCGTGAGCAGCCCTTCCTCTGCTCCCTCCGAGAACATCTTTCCCTTTCCCAACAAAAGGCCTGAGGAATGAATCCTGGCGCAGCAAAGGCCAATGATGCAAACTGTGAGCAGCCAAAAGGAGTTTTCCAAAGCTGTAAAACTGCAGCCTGCAAGAGCGAGGAGAGCAAAGAGGGGTTAATTAAAGCTCTCATGTGCCCTGTACCTGCGTGATTGCCTTTATGAGATACACAAGCAAATGGAGATTACACGGCATTTCCAGAAAGCATTCTGTTGACCCTCTTTTAGACACAGACATAGGGATATATTGCTTGGAAGCGAGGAGCTGTGGTGCCAAGCACACAGAAAAGGGCTTGACACCACCAACCAGCTGAGCAGGAGTGCTCTGCTTCTGCTAGAAACACTCTGCTGGCTTCTCCTGAGCTGCCAGCCACTGCTCCTGGGTGAGGCAGCATCTCCTCCTTGGGAGCAGCTGCTTCTCTTGCTCTCCCTGAGCTGAGATCAAAGGGGAGTCTAAGCCTGGGTCCTGGGTGGCATCGAGAAGCAAGGGTTTCTCCATCAGAAGGGTCCCTGAATCCTTACATCCAGTCTGAGCACTGCAAAGTGAGGGCATGCTGCCGTTCAAAACGTGAAGTGTCCGCCTGGGGCAGCTCTGGGCTGCACCCGACTTTGAGCACAGTCGTCGATCAGAAACGCATCTCATAGGTCACACAAAAAATTAAAAAGAATGAAGAAAACTCCCTATGATTGCAGGTGTTAGAAGATGAGTGTCCCAGTTAATTTTCACAGGGATACTCTTACCATTTCCCCATTCATATTTATGACAACCGCAATTTCTAACAATCCTACAGATGTTTTGGTGAGCCTGATGCTGTTTCTCATGTTGTGGGTCCAAAGATCCTGTGCTTTGGGACCACAGCCCCAGCCGGGCAGCTGTTGGATGAAGAACCAGGGAGGTGACCAGAGGAGCTGAGGGTTTTCCATCCATCCCAAATTTGTCTTTGCCTTCCCTTTCAGTCCTCTTCCCTGCCTCCAGCTGCCTTACACATCTGCTCTCTAGAATATTTCATGGGATCACAACAGAGGAGTCATCACCTGCTATTTTAACTGTTTTTAAGGGAATCCAGCCATGGACAACACTTGGCTGCTATTCCAATTCATGAGCTAGAGCATCTGTGCCATGAAAGCTGAGGCTAATAGCAAGATGAGAAGGAGGTACATGTCCTAACTCTCCGGTAATTCCATGTATGTTGTGGTTTAAAAGTCAAGAGCCCCTGCGTGACATTATTCAGGCTTCATTTACAAGTTTACAAGTCAGATGGAGTTTTTTTGCTTTCTTCTGAAATTTGCAAATAAGTGGAATCTGCAGCTTTTGTTGCACAAAAGTAATGCCATGAAATGAAAACATTTTACAGTTTCATGTAAAAATGGCCTCGATCTGAGCAAGAATTCAACATTATGAAAGTGAGCATAGGAAAGCACTAATTTTGGTACTGAAAGGAAAAAAAATCTCATTTTTATCAGTTAGTCTGAAAGAGACATTTTGAAAGAAACAAAGAAAAAAAAGAAAAAAGTATCTGGGATACAAAATACTACAGAACAAATTGAGACTGTTTGGCTGGAGATGGCTTAGCTGAAGTCTTTATCACTCCTACGTCATTCTTACTGCAAAGGCATTTGGCATCGCTTCTGGTGGTGACGTAAAATGCATGAATGCAGGACAAACGTGGCACACGGGGAGTTCAGGACACCGCAAGAGAAAAGCAGATAAAGCCAGCAAGCAAAGCAGGAAAATGAACTTGATTTGAGGAGCGTTTGGAAATCCTCACCACCCCCGACTCTCCACGTTGCACACAGATAAGCCCAACAGCGGTTCTGCAGCTTATAATAGAGAAAATGTTAATGGCTGATAATGGTGGAAAAGGCTTGGCACTGAGCTCGGCAGTTTTGTGATTTTCCTGATGCGAGGAAGACCTGATCTTTGGAGCGAGGCATGGGGTGTGACCAAAAGAGCAGTGACAAGATGTGATGCCTGGTAGTTAATTCCTTTGCCACATGAGCTGTGAGATAGCTGACCTTAAAAATCCTGTAATACCACTTAATACTGCACTTTCCCTCATACTGCATATTTTGGTAAGATATTAGCAATCCCAGCAAAGGAAAGGGCAAATGCTTTCTGCCACTGACAAGCTAAACTCCGAGTGCTTAGATAGGAAAACAAACAGCATCCAAAGCACTAAAACTGGATAGGTTTTGAGGTAAGAGCTGCTGAAAACCCTGTTAAAACTGAATCCAGGGAGAATAAACTCAGGAAGGGCCATTAGGCTTCAGTCCTGGCTTGTTTACACCGGCTGGTGGTTCAGAACTGCCTGTAAAATGGTCACTGTATGATTAACTGGGAGATAACAGGGTGTATCACACGCTTCAGCTCC
This sequence comes from Eurypyga helias, assembly GCF_000690775.1. Classification (NCBI taxonomy): domain Eukaryota; kingdom Metazoa; phylum Chordata; class Aves; order Eurypygiformes; family Eurypygidae; genus Eurypyga; species Eurypyga helias. Next base: position 16,424 of record NW_010269981.1, read on the forward strand.
TGCCAGAGGCTCCACAGTTTTGCTAAGATGCCAGTATTTAGTGCTAAACCTTATTAAGCAGCAAGAAAAATAAAATTCCCAAATTTGAATTGTTAATTTTCTAAGTTAGACCTTAAAAAAAACCATTTATAGACAGCGATTGAACCGGGCAACCTAGGAAGGGAGACTGGAATGAATATTGACTCTGCTTCCCCAATCCATGGTCTGTGGTAAAGGAAACAATTTTCACTTCTTGATCTTTCACTACTGGCAATTCTGATTGTGAAATAAAGATAACACCAATGTTAAGGCCTTTATGAAAGGCTGATCTGGAATTGCTCTAAAGTCTACTAAAATGATTAAATTGTTTAAAAATTACTGACCTAGTTCATTCAGATAGGTGTAGGGTCTCCAGTCTGCAGTTTCTCTGTCAAGGATTTTGTTACTGAGCTGTTCAAAAAGTATGATAATGGGTTAATGCTGGAATAAACAGACAGTTCCCACCCAAGACTTCAGCCCGATGATGTCATGAATAAAAAAGGGAGATGGCTATTACCTTGGCCTCACCATTTTAGTTCTTTATCTGTAGGAATTTGACAGCTGTTCACTAGCATTAGAGAAAATCACAAAGGAAAGGCACTTCACCAAGCAATGAACACGAGCATGCTGGGAAAGGCAGGATTTCCTCGAGGAACCAGTAATCCCAACTCGAACGCCTGTGTTGACGGAGTGACATGCCAAGCAGTTTCAAAATAACTAATGAAGATGGATGGATCAAAACCACCTACATAACCATGCAGACAGGGGCTGTTTGGAACAAAGGGGGTTGCTAATGCAGCTGTATATTTAGTTAAAAGAGATGTAACGGCTACAAGAGTTCTCTCAATTCAAGGAAAATAATTGGCAACACCAAAGCATCAAGCCAGAGGGGCTCCTGTTGTGCTAAGCACGGGTGTCAATACGCTCTTGGCTGCTCTGCTGTTTTGCTGCAAGTTGAGTTGGGTGATGCTTAAACTCAGCGTCAAGGGGCGAGCATAGCGTCTGCCTGAGGGAGGGGGATTCCTGAGCACCTCTTATGGCGGTCAGCAAGAGGAGGGGGGCTGTTTTGGGGCTGCATGGCTTCACTGGGCTGGGGCACCACAGCAAAAGGGGCTCTGCAAAGCCCAGGCGAGTCCCAGCAAAGAGGGGCTGGGAATGACTGCAGTTGTTAAAGCTGCGGGGTTTTCCACCTCAACGGTTTTTCCCTTTCAGCCAGAGCTGCTAGAACTACAGCTGGTCCTGGGGAAGTGTCAGTACAAGAGCAAATCCCAATGCCACTTATGAAAAATTGAAGTTACGAAGCTATCATTGCTCTCCTGTGCCTGCTTCAGAACTGGAAAGCCATCTGCCTCTGTTTCAGTGTTCAGCTCTGTAATTTTAGACAAGAAAACACTTCACAATAAAGGAGGTTGAAATTGAAATAAAGTATGAAAATTAGCACATTTCATTTTTCCTGATCTCTCATTAATTTTTGCTTAGCTTTCACAATGGGTTTTAAGAAATGGAACAAAAAAAACCAAAACACACTTATGTGTTGAATCTGTTGGGATACAAAATCCCAGCTGGGATCCAGCACCTACAGCCAGACTCCAAAGGTATTTTCTCTGACCTTCAAAGTCCTATTTAACAGACTACAGTGCCACCACAGCCGTCCCACTTCGGGGTGCAGTAGCCTCACACTGTCCCTGTGTCTGCAGAGCACCCGCTGTCCCCAGACACAGAAGACAGCTTTGCAGGCAGCCCAGAGTCTGGGTTTTGGCCTGCAAACAGGACTTCCTTGGTGCCTCTCTGTGCTCCTGGGAATAGCTGACAGTGCACATGCCACCTGAGGGACAGGGGACACGGCCCCGTGCTCTCAGGATGTGCAGCCCCATCCCACACATCTGCTGTCACAAATATCTTCATGCTGTGCTACCAGCCCGGGAGCCCAGCGAAGGGTGAGGCGCACTGCGCAGGGTCCTGTGCAAAGAGACACGATGGACCAAACCCTGCTCCGGAGAGATCTCCTTCAAGGAAACGCAGAGGGAAAAGGATAGAAGGGTTGTCCCATGTAGCGTTCAGGGACGCTGCTCTGTGCCATGTAACACAGACAAACTCAGGGGCAGGGAGGGCAGTCACCGGGTAAAAGGCTTTAAGCCAGTCAAGTCTGCTGCAAGGAACAGGGAATAACCGTGTCATGGTAGGTGGAGAAATACAGCAGGAAGGAGAAACGCTGGACCAAGGGAGGCGAGGAGGGAATTGAGCTGGGAAGCCGTGCAGCTCCTTTGCCCTTTGGTTTAGGTAGCGGCCACACTGAGGAAGGTTTAGGGTCAGGAAAACTCAGGCAAAATTTCCTCTGTAAAAAGGGCAGGGGGAGCCAGCAGGATCCTCCCAGCCTGCCAAAGCTTCTGCGAGCTTCCCCAGGGCTGGGCCACTGAGGATAAAGCTGCAGAGCTCAGCAGCCTCTGCCTTATCTCTAAGGAAAGCACCTGCAAATACTCCTCTCTACCTGGAGCACCACGTTGAGCACAACTGCACTCTAAGTTACAAACTGCACGCTGACCCTCGGGAGCTTTTATCTGATTGCAGAAACTGGGTTTCATTTGGGGGAAGATCCGTAACAACCAGAGGCAAAACCTTGCCCACACTGACTGAATCCTGCCGATTGAATTCCATTGATTCAGGATGCAGAAAGCGGTCTGATGTGTTTTTACACCAAACGTAATCTGCCCTGGCTTAAACAGACACGGGAGAAACCACGGTGCGAGCACAGCACAGACACGGGAGACAGCCCTGGCCGAAAAGGCTGAGCACGCAGACACGCGGAACGTTGGGTCTCTACAAGGAACTGCACGGGATCTTTACAGTTATTCAGCTGAAGCTTTTACACAAACACGTTTCACCCTCTGCAAAGCACGTAACTGCTCCAAACGGGCTGAACTCCAGCCTGGAAGAAAGGTTCAGGAGACAGAAGAGCGCAAACTCACTGACCACACACACAGGGATGCATGTATATACGTAACACACGTATATAAAGCATACGCACAGGCACACACGTGGACAAAGGCAGGTTAATGCCAGCACACCAAAAAGAGCCCGTTTCAAACCCATCTGCACGCCAGGCTCCGGCTGAAGGAGACCCTGCTGCTGAGCCACCAGCACTGACCTTGCAACAGGCATTAATTCACGGCGGTTCTGTGCGGGAAGGGAAGCCAGAGGAGCACAACGGTCCCTTGGGGCCCTACGGTCCACGAATCTCACCTCAGACAGCACCAGCAGCACAGTGATAGCTCTATCAACTGCCTCGTCCTGTTCTCATTTTCTGTCTCTCTATACCCCACCCGGGTAACATGTCATCAGCTTGGCACCAGCCACTCTCCTCAAGGACATACCCAGCGCAGTGAGAAAGTTGATAAAGCTGTTTGTCTGCAACATTTCTAGAGCAATCATTGCCCAGGAGCGGTAGCTGTGACTGCACATCTTGCTCCTGGCATGGGCTGTGCATCTGGCATCTCCCAGCTGACAACACGGGAGTCATTTCTTTAGAGTTCAGCAGCTCCTGGTACTCCCCAAAACTGGGAACATGAACAGCAGCTCCATGGCAGGGTTGGACGGGGCAGCCAGGACAAACAAGTGATGGCAAGGCGGTGAGAAGTAGATCGCTTCGGTGTTTGGTCGCGGAGGAAGGAAGCTGACGGTCCTGGCCCTACACTCGGCCCGGGTGAATCAGCGTGGCCCCACCAACAGCACCCTCAGCTTTCATCAGCAGAGCACACAGCTTTTCATGTCAAAACTTGCAGCAGGAACACAAATGCTAATTTTCAGTCCAGCTGCACCACTTAGATCACATTTATTAAGGTCTTTGAGTTCTATTAAAAGTTGTGTTTTTGCAGGATTTATAAATGAGCTCACAAACCTAAAATTTGGCATGAAGAGCTGAGGGCTAGAATTGATTTTTTTAAAATTAAATGATTTGGGGACATTTCTAAGTTTTTCAGAATGCAGTAATTATGAAGAAATGTGATTATAGCTCTTTGTGCTACTATAATTTCTTAACACACTATAATTTAACTTTTTTTTTAAGATAGAAGATACTTCATTTTTTAGCGTGAAGCAAAATTGCTTTTCTAGAGGAAAAAATACTTCATAGTAAGTTTATCCACTAAAAATCCTAACTTGTAATTTTAGCAATTTGGTTAAACCTACCTCCTATCTGGCAACCTCTCCTTTAAGATAAACGAGATGCCAGCACGAGCAAAGTCCTCCTCTGCCCACCTGAAATAGCCCGACAGATCACTGCAGCAGGTTGATCACCAAATGCCATTTGTTGGTTTTCTAGGCTGTAGCTCAGGTTCTCCAAGAAGCTCGTGGCGATTAAGCAAACGAGCTCTGGCAGGAACTCCATCACACCTTTATCCTCCAGGATAGCAGCTGATTGGAGTTTTGCCATTAACTTCCCTGACTACTGACTTCAGGTTTCCATGGGCCCAGCACAGGTTTCTCAGATTTAGGTGACCATCTTGAACACTCCGCAGCGATTCTGTATTTGCAGTCTTCCTTTTTCCTGGGCAAGTTTTAGTCAAAGGTACTTTAATGATGCTTTCTGTGGTTGGATTCCTTTTTTATTAGCGGGGTGACATCCAGTCAGACCATTCCCAGTGGCCTCTGTTTTGCAGCTTCTAGTTTTATGTGAAGTCTGGTAGAATTTATAACTTCCTTTAATAGATGTGAATCTGCTGGCTTTGAAAATTCAGGACACCTAATAATTGATGTTTATGATGTCTGTAGAAACCAGCAACACCTGGGCTGCAGCTGCGATGCGCTTCTCCTCTGGTAAGGAGTGAGGGTGGAATTAAGAGCCCTGCAAAAGTGCAAGGTGAGAATCCTCCGTTTGCTCGTGACGTACCAGTGTGGTAGCCTCATGCTTTATACGTGGTATTTTCCACATGCTTTTGCAGCCTTTTGTAAAAGGGAGATATATTCCTACACTCATGTACGATCCAAAACCTCAAATACACAGCTGATGTTGGAGCGCTGAGAGTGGTTTTGTGAATGGTCCCACCGAATGAAAAATACATCTTCAGCATTTGAAAGTTTGTTCTGTAAGTCAAACAATGAGTGCACCGATGTGAAAACACAGGGAGGGAGGTAAGTCCATATCTCTATTTGTCTGCTTTGGAAAAAAATGGTGCAGTAACTCTGTGGCACAATTTCTCTTGAGTTCACGTAAGGTGCTCCTTGCAGCATTGTTACTATTTGCTGCTGCGCATGTCATAAGAATAAAGGCAAAACCTACTCATAGGACCTAATAAGCCAAGGTCAAATTTTGGCTTCCCTTAAACTGATAGTAAGATACCTATTGACTTCAGCAGAAGCGTTTCAGCCAAGCTGCCTTTGCAAGCTCTTCACGGGGGAAGAGCATCTACTTGAGGCAAGGTGCTGGTAGTTAACAACTTGCCCTGAGATGCAGGAGCCTCTGCCTCCTCCTTCAGCCCAGAAATAGAGAGTCGTTCTCCTGGACCTTGTGCAGGGACAAGGCTCAGCCCTACCAACTCCTGTGGCAGCTGGAGCAGGCTTCAGGGACACGGGGCTGGAAGGGTTTGAGCGCTGAGTGCCTGAGTCCAGCTGCCTTTTACTGCGAGCACCCAGGCACCTAATCACCTACACAGCTGATCAAGCTCCATTTTAACAGTAATCAGATTTCTTTGTGCCATTAGTCTTGCTGGGAAGCTATTCCAAAATCTCACTGATCTGATGTTAGAAATCTCATTTCCAGCCTTGATGCATTCATGGCCAGTTCATCCTCATTTGTTCTTCTGCCAGCTCTGTCATCTAACTTAAATAGCTCTTCTCCCTCCTGGTGTTTACCCCGCTTTATTTATAGATGGCAATCATACTCCCTCTCAGCCTTCATATTGCTAGATAAAAGCAGCCAACCCTTTTTTAGTCTCTTCTCAAACGCTCCCCCTTATCCTCCCACTTGCTTCTGCCTGCACGCATCCCAGCCCGAGCGCTCCGCTGGCACAACTAACCACTCCCATACGCACCCAGAGGATTTCAGTGCCTTCCCTCGCACTCGTCCCTCAGCAGCTTCCAAGTTTTTACCTTCAGGACGTGCATAGGGTCCTGAGCAGTGGTCAAATGTCAGGGAAATGAGGAGGTGAGACACCTTCCCCCTGGTCCTAGGAGAGATGCGGGAAGGCTTGGCACTGCTCGTTTCCTGTGACGACAGACCAGTCTCACAGACCATGGTCCTCAGCGCAGTGCTGGGCCTCTCAGCTCCTGCTGTCAGCCATCCCTGCCTTCCTTGCTTCCGTAGGGACGTACCCACTGTGCAGTAACAGCAGCAGGGTCAGTGACTGTGGCCAGGCCTGGGACGGCTGTGCTGGGGCCCTGCGGACAGGCTGACCCTTGCTGCGCCGGTCCAGGGCTGGGAGAGGAAAGCAGAGACAGCAGGAAAGAAAACAGGAAGGAGACATGTATGGTTGGGTGTGAAAGGAGAATAGGAGAAGGGATATGGGAGGAAAACAGGAAAGCGAGGTGGGGAGAACACCATGGGAAGTGGAGAGAAAAGGCAAAACAAGACACAGAAAGAGAGAAGAGGGCAAGGGGAGTACACGAGAGAAAAAGGCTTCTCCAGCTGGAGCAGGGCTGCATCTCGCCGTGGCCCTGTGTTTGTCCCTTTGCCCAAGCTGTGTCTCTGAAAGAAGTGACAGAGGAATGGCTCCAGCCCATCGCCTCAGGGCATGATCTCCTTTGAGCACAGGGTGACACATCCAGGGCTCTGGCTCAGCAGCTCAGAGATGCCTCTGCCTTTTATGTTTTTTTCACTTTGCATCTGGCTCCTTCGTGAGCCCAGCTGGCACTATGCAGCAATGAATCCTCCGCGTACAGCTTGTGCACACTTCCCTGCAGGAAGTGGGAATGGCACCAGGCAATCTGAGTTGGAAACTGGCTCAGGCAGCCGTGAGGGGCTCTATGTGCTCTTTTGTCTTCCTTGGCCGGAGAACTGCATAGGCAGAAGCAGCAGTTTGGGCCATCCTCAGCTAGTGAGTACTGCAAAGCATCCTCGTGAAGAAGTAAGATGGGGGGAGATCTGTCAGGAAATAGCAGGCCACGTATTTTGATAAGTGCTTGGAGAATACCAGATCCATTGCTTTTTCTTTTTTCTTTTTTTTTTTTTCCCAGGTTTTTAGGTTTTATCTTTTCAGGTTGCCCAGAGAAGCTGTGGATGCCCCATCCCTGGAAGTGTCCAAGGCCAGGCTGGATGAGGCTTGGAGCAACCTGGTCTAGTGGAAGGTGTCCCTGCCCATGGCCGGGGGGTTGGAACTGGATGGGCTTTAAGGTCCCTTCCAACCCAAACCATTCTGTGATTCTATGATTGTTTTCTGAATATCAGGACAATCTGCTGACTGACCACCCATAGCCAGTACTACAGCAGGGGGAACAGCTTCAAGGCAAGTCCAAATGCACCGCTTGGGTTTTAGACCTTTTCAGCAGCTTAATATTTGAGGTAGCTCTGTGACAAGATGGTACTGCAGGCTGGGAAATCAAGATAGGTGCTTGCTTTGACCTTTTCTGAATTCATTTAAATTACTTCAACAGGATTAGTGGTCCAGACCCGCACTCTGGTTGTTCAGCCTAAATTTGACATTATGAGCATTTGTACTTTCAATTTGGGGAGAAAAAAAGCATGATGCAAGAAGGGACTATCTACATCAGAAAACATATTTACACATCTGTCTAAACTTTCCTCTGAGAAATCTCTGGAGCCAGTCTTTTTATTACATTTTAATGAGATTTTCTTTTAATAACCAAGAAATGACTTAGAGGAGCACATATAGAAATATTTTTGCATACTCTGTCTCATAGAACAGTGTCTCTTTTGCATTTGTTCTCATGGCTTTCCAGTTAGCAGAGCTACATTTGGATTACAGTGACGCAGCCTGCGAGTACCATAATTCCGGAAGCGAACAGCCTTGATTAAATCAATTATATTTCCTTTTTCCTCTCCTCCCTACCTTTTGTCCCACCTTGGCTTATTAAGGCTCTAATTGAAGAGCTGTCCTACCACAGCTAAATCAATTTCTAACGTGGTGCATTGAGTAGTAGTGTAGCCCATGAATGGTCATAGGGAATCAATAGCAACATGTGGTAAAAAGGTACTCCTGGATGTTCAAGCAATACAGTCTGAGTAGGTACACTGCAGAGCTGTAACTAACAGCAGAGCTCTCGGAATGCCCCTGGACGAGAACAGTGCACAGAAACACCCCAGATACCTTCTTGCATCTCTCTGCTTGTCTGTGTCTGCAGGAAATTTGTGTGTACTTATCTGGGAAACCATGATATAGCAAAGTTAGATTACTGACTTAATGCTTCATTGATTTACTTTTGTTATATTAATGGATAATTACAATTATCTAGTTATTTATCTTTCTGAGGAGCAAACATACCTTATAGTTGCTAAGGCACAGAGGCTTATTGACCCAGCCTGGCATATTCTGAAACTCGTGACCATGCACAGAGCTTATGAAGACACAGGCAGGGGAATGCAGACCCTTCTGGGTCTGTTAGAGCTACGTTGGCAGGAACTGCTACGCTGGGGGTTTAAATAATGCTGGCAGACAACAGGATCCAACAGGCATTGCTTTGGTTGATTTCCTTGAACTGATAAGAACATTGCTACAGTGGGGTGGGATAATATCTACCTTACTGGAGCTGTTTCCATCCAGATTACTGGTAAAGAAGCGTGAAGTCACACCACATGAGAGAGTGTGGTAGCTTGGATTGGAAAAACAATGTACACTGCCGCTACCTTGAGATACATCTGGGAAGAAAACAAGTCATCACAAAATACTTTTGGAACCATAATGATTCTTAAGAAACTGAAAACGTGCTAGAGACCACCTAGTTTGGAAAACTGTTGCTAGAGTATTGGGTGTTATAAAACATCTCTAGATAAAATCTATCCTGCATTATCATGGTGTGAAGTTCTTAACTAAGAGCACTAAGTATAAGATAAAAAAGCAAAATATTTAATTAATACAGTGTTATCTTTTTGAACATCTTAATAAAGTAATTCCTGACAGTCCAGCTGCTTTGCAGGTAAGGGAAGAAATGTAAAACTTGGGAAAAGGATGGTCTGCAACAGTTTCATCCCTAAACACATGTAAGAGCTGCTGATGAGAATAACCCTTGTAGTTATGAAACACTTAGTTGAAATTTAATGTAGTTAGTGTTAGAAACCAAGGTGCTAGAACCATACCAAAACATTCTACGTAACTTCTTGTGCAGAGGCTTAGAAAAAAAGAAAGCTGCAGCACTGAAAGGCAAACTCGGGCAGTCACATCGTTACACTTAGAAACATTTTATCTATTTCCTCGCTTCAACTTATGAACACATTTACCAAACAAAATAATTTACCAAGAAAGGCATCATATTTATACTGGCAGTTCTAATGAAAACATCAATCCCAATCAGGTTCCAGCTTAATAACAAATAGATACATATTTTGAAGCACTGTCAGAAGAAAGGATGAAAAATTTAAATTGAAGCAGCACCATTTAAACAGTCAAGCCCTGTAAGAAGTAAATTAATGGGTTAGTTTTAATAAACAATGGGCTTAAAGTTTAGGCAGAAAGGTTAGTTATAGGAAAGGCCTTCCCATGGAAAGGGTCCTGCAGTGCTGGGGTGGCTGCTTGTCCGCATCACCGGGGATCTTTGATGGAGGCTGGCAGCAGATGGAGGAGGAAGGACACGGACCTGGCTGGCACTGGCTGTGGGAGGGGGGCACCCAGCCACCACCAGCCCTCTCCTTGCCCTCCGTGCTTGCATTCCTGTGAACATGCACTTTGCTTTGCTGACATCTTGTGGAGATCTAGATTTAGCTTAATTTACTGCCAAATATCCTTTTTCAAATAAGGGGTTTTATCTGCAGGGTGTCTATTACGCGAGTGCTGGGGCACAGAGCTAGGAGAGGGAACTGCACACGTGTATCTGACCGAGCACTTATTTTCTGCTGAAACACACAGAGCAATTTTTGAGGTCAGCTCTATTTGGTAGCAAGTGCAGAATCTTTTAGTTCTAGCTATTTTCTGAGGTTATTGCCAACAAAGATTTCGGATCAGGATGTGATTCCAGAATTAAAGTCTTTGCATTTAACTTCCTTCAGCTAGCCACTGCCCAGCACAGCAGCCAGGCATTTTCCATCTCCCCTAACTGTAACCCTGTGATATTTGCAATAGAATTAACAAGGAACAGCTATCTCTTGGGGTCTGCAAATGAGAACTGGGGCTGGAACCCAAACTCCACGATCAGTGTATGCCCATTGCAAACGCAGCTGCTCACACACAGCCTTGAACCTGCTGGGGAGGGATTGGCAGCTGACAGGGGGAGCAGAGCTCGTCCACCCTTCTCACAACCTGCGGTCCCAGTTAAATATAGACCATGTCCCTCTGCTTCGTAGGTGAGTGATGATGGCTGAGTCACACCAGCTCTCAGCTCTGCCTTCCCCTGCCCTTATCTGCCAAGCCCTCGCTCAGCTGCGGGCAAGAAGGACCAGCTCGAAGGAGAAGGGGCACGGTCTGCTGCCTCTGCTGTGCGATAAGAGGGCACATACCCGCGGTTCCTGCGAGCAGCTGACACGGTACGAGTTCACACCCAGCTTATCTGGCCGTAGCTTGTTCTGTGTGCCCGGAATGAGCTGAAGGAAAACTCTACCAGCCTGCCCTACTACTTAGCACAGTGCTGAATTAATGAAACTGCGCTCCTACAGAAGTCTGCGTCACCAAAAACCTTTCCTCCCCTCATTGCATGCAGCACCATATACTCAGAATTACTCCTTCGACACAGTTCCATTTGGTCGATACTTAAGTACCCACCCAGGCTGATTTACCTTGATAGCACAGTCCATTTTCTACACATTTATTCATGAAGCTCTTATAACTGCTGGCTGGAAATACATCAAATTCAAATCTAATGCTATCCCAGTTAAAAAAAAAAAAACCCTCTCTTCCCAAAGATGAGCATCTGAATCTGCTCTGAACAGTAAGCAGACTTAAATGCCTAAAAGAAAGGGAATGATTAAATTAAAGCAAACCAAAAACCCCCAAAGGTTATGCTAATATTAACATGGAGAGATCAGGCCTGTGAAGGGGTCCACGAGGGCAGAGTCCTGCTGTGAGCCCCTCAAGCCTGTGGCTGTGCTCCAGTGCAAGACCCGTGAGGTCTGGGTGGAGGCCAGAAGGCTCTATCACTTGAAAGACTGAGCTTCTGCTCTGAGCCAGGGCTGTGGGGTGATGCAAAAAGCTTTGGTCCCTGTCCTGCAGCGGCGGCAGGACAGCACAGTGTGGAAACTGGGCACGAGGCCGGCCATGAAAAAAGGGAGTAAGCAAGCAGTCTGCAGTAAATACTAACCCAGATACCTCAAGCTGCAAAATAGAACTGTTTTCTTCTTCTTTTTGTGTGCATTTTCTCCACCCCTACAGAGCAACAGTCGGGTAGCTGAAGGCTGCAAGCAGGAGGGTTCACTCTGCCACCTCCTACTACACATCATCTGCAGATCGTTTCTGCAAGTGTCTTCTCTGGGCTGCAGATCCACGAGGCTCTGTCTGTATTGAGCTTTGCTTAGGATTTTGCTCTCAGCAGAGGATTCACCCATACCAGGAAGTTTGTTGAGATCTTGATAAGACCTCAAGCATCACTTCAGCCCATAACCACATCCCGGTGAAAGTCCTGAGAAGAAATCTCTGCTGCTCTCCAGCACCAGCACGTAGTTTTCCCCTTTGTCGCCATGTCCTTGAGTTAACCAACTGTGCTTTGGAATGTTCTGTTGGATGCAATGTACCGTCCTCATGCTGCGGAGCACCGTTTTGATTTCAGGCTAATTTGGGAACGTCTGCTCTGAGATCCAAGTGCTGTGGTTAAGCTTTCCCAGCATGGCTGGTTTGCTTTCCCACTGGCTGCTGGGCAGAGTGTGTGTTTTGCTGCCACGTCCTTCATCCACAAACACAAGAGTCTAAGGGCTACCCAGGGGGTTCCCCTTCCTTATAATCTCTCCCACACATATGCACGGATTATCAGCATCAGAAGAGCTGAAGACGTAAAGACCAAAAACATCCTCCAGGAATAAATGAATGTGCTGGAAGAAATTACTGCCTCCAGGAGCTAGGGATCTGCGACTCTATTCAGAAACAACAACAAACACCACTGTCCTAAAAAGATTAAACAAGCAAAATAACAACAGTGGTGATTTAGGATAGCCATAATGGTACGGACCCATAGAGGGCTGGATGCTGCAGTCATTGTTCAGGTGGAATTCCTGCCAAAGTCCATGTGTTTACATGGAATTATATTAATTGGACAAGTACATCTGCAGAGTATTCTGCCCTTAATGCACTCCAGTTGAGGCTGAAATCCCTGTTACCTCTATGTAATACTGCTGCTGCCCTTCAGCGTCCTCTGCAGCGCTGAATGCACACATGCACTCATGTACACACGTGTTGCTCTTGCCATCCAGCCATGCTACGAGCCTCTACTCTTATCTGAGATCGTCTCAGTGTCCACCACCCCATTTTCTGCTGGGGAAGATGCACGTCAGCACCTTTTGCTGCTTTTCTGCTCTATGGAAGTGAAAAGCTGAAAACAGCATTGGTGAGGCCGAAGCTGGGAAGGTTACCGGTGGGTAGAAAGTTTCCG
>NW_010269981.1:29147-86564 GCF_000690775.1 Eurypyga helias
GAGGACAGTCAGAATTTGGCAGGGAGCTTTCAGAAGCCCTTGTCTAGAATTTGTAAACGCTCTTTTAAAGCTAAGATCAAAACTTGAAGCAATGCTGATACCTGCAGACAATTTATAATGAGACGAAGATGGAGCAGTGTGATTTCTAACTTCTTAGTCTTCCTCTGCAAGCTTAGATAGCGGAGTTTTTCAAGGGAGAGGCAGGAAGAAAACTGTTCTTGTGAACTCCAGAAAGAGATGGCTGACCCCACTCAGCTGCAGCTTCCTGAGTGACAAAATTTATATTGCGACAGGGACTGCACAAAGAAAAAAAGAATTAAAAAAAAGGGCCCAGTCTCCGCATTCTCGTCTCTGACTGAGATGAACAGGAAGGAAAGATTATCCAGTTTTTTCCTAGAGAAGCTGGTACAATACCACTGACCTGGTGCTGTTTGGGACTGTGTACTTCAGGTGTTTTACAGAGCGAGCTGACACAGAGCAGCAATGCCACAAGGGCAGGAATTACATTCACGGTCGTTGTCCAAGGGCCAGAAGAGATCTCTGGATGCAGGGATCAATGCAGCTGAGGGATGTGATCCCTCAGATATTCAGCCATCCCCAAAGTAGTTTTTTTCCTCAAGTACTTTAGTATCATGTGGCATCAGGAGCTCTGGGATAGGCGGCTGCCCCTGAAAGCAATCCGATGAACATTGTCTAGGGGATGCAATACTCACAAAGACATAACCTGTGAGGACAGTCCTGGACTACCAACGTCTTCCAAAGTAGGAGAAGGAAAGTCATCTGCCTATGCTAACTTCAAAGGATGACAGTATTCTCTCTCAGCATTGGCTCTTTGGGGATTTCTTGCAGAGTGTCAAACTGGGATACCATCAGGTTGATTAGGAAGCGTCATGGTAAAATATGGAGAAAAAACAACAGGGGGATTTTGCTCCCTGGTCTGAAAGGAGGAACTCAATTATTCTGATCAGGAACTCCCAACCTCAGCAATATTCCTCTCCTTATTTTGAAATTTGTAAGTTGTGCCTCTTAAGCATGCTGTGTTACACATAAACTAGGAAAGCACAGAACTAAAAGAGGATTTGTAAATAAATGGATAAGGTGCCAGTATGAAAGAAATGGATCGCTGAAAAGTTCAGAACATTTTTCCATGCCAGCAGCTGTGATCTGCTCTCTTGGAACTCAGAGCCTCGCTGCTGGTGAGATGTGCCACGGTTGCCTACTGCATGTTCATGGTCTGGCTCTTCTAATGACGTTGAAATGACAAATTTCAGGCCAAATTGTGCTGGCAACTAGCCAAGGATCCGACGAGCCGTCTCTGGCAACACTTTCAGACATTTCTTACCCAAATGGACAGCTTAAGCAAGAGCCTGCAAAGCTAAAATTAAAAAATAAGAGGCAATGGGAAGAGGTCCAAAGCTGATTTGTTTCCCCATCCCTATCAGAAGAAGGAATGCTCTAATATAGGCCTGAGTGGTCTAAATATGAGTTTAGCGAATGGTGGTCAGCAGACAGTCCCTGATGTTGACACCCCATCGCAGGAAACCATGCCCCTGATACGAGGAGTGAAGTCACAGTGCCATGAGAGAAGCTCCTGGACTAAGTCCCAGCTGCAGCCAGGCACTACTATTGTTGGCTCGGTGGGAGAGGCTCCTTCCAGGTCCATCCAGGGCAGGAAAGTCCAGAACGAAGATTCCAGCTGCGCCACCCTGGAAGCCAAGTCAGAGCCAGCAACAAGTGGCTGGGCCTCGCGTATTTAGACTAAAAAGAAGGAAGAAAAAGGCAAGGGAGGACTGGGAAAGCAGAGCTGCTAGGCAACCTCTGCCTGTTTCGGGAGCTCGTATTGACTGGGACTTAGTTTCAGTCATTTAAAGGGAAGCGAAGAAGCAAAGTGCAGTCAGAGGGCAGTAAACCCCGAGAAGCTGTCCACTAGAGACAGACTGGAGGAAGCAAGAAGGAAGAAAAGCCATCTCCTGTCTGGCATCCTGTCTGATACTGGCCATCGAGGAATGAAGAAGGACAGTGTGAAAAGGAGATCGCATCCTCCAAAGTTTAAGTCAAGAAAAGCTGTCATCCATAGCAGTAGCAGAAGATAAAAAGAAGCAAGAAATGTGATCTCAGTATAATTTTTTTAAGAGCCTTCCTCTTCCTCTCCTCTGCTTTCATTAGCTCCTGTGAAGGAAATTCACACCAGCTGTCTAGATGACATGGACTGGTCTGCGCACAGAAGAGAGTAACAACAAAGAGGCTGCCTCAAATCACAAACTGCAACATAGACAAAAATAAAACCTTACGATTGACCCAGTCAATCCCATTCCTCAAGCCAATAAAAGTCCTCTTCTGATGGTCTCACAGAGGGAACACTCTACACTGCAATAGGAACGCAGCCGATTAAAAAACTGGAGTTGCTGTAATCCATGCAGCATATCTCTTGCCTAGGTATATCCTGTATCATGTAAGGTAAACTTTCACCTATAAAGCTGCTCAAAGTTTTAAGTTACATTTGCTTTCCTGTCCCTGTTGTGTTAAAAAAATCCTGGTATTCAGGGGAAGAACAGAAGTGTCATTATTTTTGAGGCTCAGTAACACATGTTATACATCACAGAAGCTTGTATTTCCCCAACATACAGGAATATGAGTCTATATTTGATTAACATAAAAAGACCCTTACCAGAAAGTGAGTAATCTGTATTAGTCATCCTCATGGCTGGAGTGTAAGATACACTTGGCATGTCATGGCCCTTCTCCTTCTGTTTCCGTCGATACCACACAAACAGTGCCAGCAAGACCATAATAATTAGAAGGAGAATAATAATTCCAATGATTGCTCCCACTGAGTGCCTCTCTGATCCAAGAGCAGGGCTAATTTTAGTATAGGGGTTTAATTCTTCCATCATGAGAGCCGCTGTTAAAAGTAATTCATAACACACTGTAAATTGAATCATGCATTTCATTTTTGAAATACTACTTTTTTAAAGCAAGTACATCATTGGAGGGAGAGAGAGAGGAAGAGAGAGAGATCTTACAGCTAGAATTTCACTGTACCTTGATCACATCGGATTCCTTTGAAGCCTGGGCTGCAGTAGCAAGTGCCTGTGACATGGTCACACGTAGCATTATTCATGCATTCGCATAGCTGTTTGCAGCCATAACCAAATGTTCCTGGGGAGCACTCTGGGAAGCCAAAGAAAAAGATTGGAAAGAAATTTACTTATTTTTGGGAATGGGTGAAACGCTTGCTATGGAAAATTCAGTAGAAAAGTCTCCCTGGTTTCATCCTGTCCCCAGGACAACACACTAGTGTTAGATTATTATTATTTTAAGCAGGAGGTAAATGTATTTCGTATACAATTTGGAGTTATTATTAAACTACATTATTTGTATTCAGGTATTATTATTTGAGGTATTATTTATTATTAACGTTACAGAAAAGTCTTAAAAGACTTCACAAGGAAGAAACCAGTAATGTGTACAGAGACTTTAAAAGGCTTGATACCTATTGCAAGTGTACAGAATTCATCTTGAAAGAGCATGGCGTTGTCCACCAACGCTGCGTGGATTTTTGATGAGGATAGTTGCAAAGAGAAGTTTCAATGTACCTTTACATGAACACGACCGAGTTTTACCAAACAAATCCCACGTGCTTTCATACTTACCCTTACTAGTGCTAGAAGATGAGGATAACATCGTAGGTGGAATTACAAACTATCTGAATGGTTTGATCTGCTCTGTATTAGGATCCCTAATATAGAAGGAATTTCTATCCTGTCTTTGTGTTTCTCTCAAAGACAAAATGATTGAATGTCCAGCTGAGAAATTTATTCATACAATTACCATGATGGGCTATTACAATAAATCTGTAGGCAGCTTACTACACTTCTTGAGGCACTATTCAATAATAAATTGAAGGAAACACTTTCTGTCACATCCTACTCGTGTCTGTGCAGAAGGCGCATTGCTGATCGCAGGCACACTTGCTGTGGTTCCATAGAATACGAATTGTGTAAGATGTGACTTCCTGTGTGTCATGGCAAATGTTTCCACAGCATGCTGATACCTTCCCATTGGCAGTCTCTAAGTAACTTCTAGTAGCTGAAGTTTAATACTAAGTAATTAACAGTAGACAGTATCTGTAAAACGATTTGCAGTGCGTATTAGAGTTGTAGCTCTTTCTTTCACCTGCGGGTCCCCAAACTAGGAAGGATATTACAATTAATGCACATTGTGATATTAACCTGTAGCCTACTTAAAATAAATAAGGCCTAAATTTTTGGATGGCACCACAGAAACAGTGTCTGCATTCAGGTGTTTAATCTGCAGTGTGATGTGACTGCTCGTTCATCAGGATTTTGAGAAGGAAGGATTCTTAATGAAGAGATACTTTTAGATGAAATAGTAGAACAACAAATAAATAAATACATCCCTAGTTTGGATAGAAAAGAAAGCCTCGGGCTTTGTGCAGAGGTCAAATTATGAAGGCAGCTTCTTGTATAAAATCTGCTATGATGCTCTTCTTCTATGGAACTTTGTTTCCTGTTTTATTTATGGCTGCAGTGAGGGTGTACACAAGTTCACAGCAAGCTGGCCACGTACAGTTACAGTGGTGTCCCGTGTAATCCCCACACAGGCAGGCAAATTGGGTCCACAGACACATGTTTTGCTGAAGGCAAGTATGTGCAAAAAGAGAAGATGTTAATGAATTTAGCTGTATGTAAAAATCCTTTCATAAAGATCCATGTAGAAAGCCACAGTTAGGAAGCTTTCCCTTCCAAATCTAGCCGGAATGTTACTGTATTACCTTACTGCCAAAAACTGGAAGGAAACCCTGTGGAATTAATGCCTTGGTAAGGTGAGACAGAATTCACCCTGCATTTTGAATGCAAGTAAGGGTGTGAGAATTTTCTTTTGATTTACTCTACTGGACAAACAAGTAATTATTCAACTACAGCACACACAGTTTCCACTACCCTGATTCTTTGTTCTTAAAAGAAGTCATTTGGCATGGTGTGCTGAATATGCCAGCAAGACATTGACAACAATTACAGTAAGACAGGCCAGTACCCTTGCAAGGTAATTGAAGTTCGTTGTTAAAACACTTGCTCACTACTCAACTTAAACACAGATCCTTCCAAAACTGGCAAACAACCTTTTTTCCCTTGATCTGTTTTCATTATAAAGATGAATCTTTACTTGTCCCACACCTATAGCATAACAACTTACACAAGAAGAACCCAGTATTCCTGGGAAGGCAGAAAGCAGAAAGGGCTTACTTTCTTCTAAGCCTTCTGCTTTCCTTCGTGTGTCTGGAAACACGATGCTGCTGCTCTCTGCAGCGTGAGCAGGGCACGATGCAGCTTGCGTTTCTCTAGTAGGTACCAGCTGTTTGTGAAGGCTACATCCAGGCCCCACTGAGTGCAGCAACTTGTTTTTATCCCACCTAACCTTAGGCTGGGAATGTGAAGGCCTAATTTGCAGAGGATTCACCATATTACTTTATGCTTAAACAGTCCATCCAGCTCTGCAGAGATGGCCCCTTCTCCTGCTGGGTTATATAAGGTGCCTGGGGTTCCCGTCCTGCTGAGATCGACACCGCATTTAAGAGCCTATTTCTGCAAAGAATTCTGACATGCACCCCACCTCCCGCCCCGGAGAAACAGAAAAATGAAGTCACATCGCTACTTACTTTGCTCGCACTGTTTGCCTGTAAACCCAGTCCTGCACGTGCACTGGCCAGTGATGTGGTCACAGTCCGCTCCGTTCTGACACTGACAAACATTGGCACAGTTTTTTCCGTAAAAAGCAGCTGGGCAACCTTTCAGGAATCAGAATAAGGAAAGACTAAGAAATAAGCTGAAACACCAGCTCAGATGCGTTATCAGCACAAAATATGTGGGTCTATAAATCTATGGATTTTCAGCCTCTGTATGTTTAATAACATTTATTTGATCATCTAAATGCAGAGATACTACGACAGCCAATTTTCTTGAAGCAGTTTCTCCTATCTTACAGAATTGCCTCTTAAGTGTTTCAGGAGAATGAAAACTTGACCCATCTGTACAAACTACATTCTCAAGAAGCGAAAGAAGATGACTAAACAGAAATCTCTGAAAGGCCAGAGATCAATCAGTTACTTGCAAGTGCAAGAGCCTTCTTAAAAGGCTCACCAGAATTTGATCTCCTCACTCATACAGTGCTGATAATTTGGCACTAGTAGGGTGAGAAATGTCAAACATTTTCCTAAATCAGACCACATAGACCAGGGCTTTAACAAGCAGGGACACAGACTGTGCAAAATCTGACAACGAGTCCATAATCTAAATGGTCGGCCCCTCCTTTATCGACTGTCGCAGGCATAAAAACATCCTTGGAAAGCTTCAGGACTGTTTTCTTCGGGGTGATGTGAAGTTATCACCAGAGGCGGGTGGTTTAACGGGGAAGACTGCAATACTTGGAAGAGACACGAGGTAGCAGCACATACTTTGACAGATTCCCTGGCACAAGAGTGTCCCTGAAAGGCTTACGCTGAGTGCAGTAGAGCCCCGTCCAACCATGAGTACATCTACATTCTCCATCGTAAGGGCTGCACATCGCTCCGTTGTGGCAGTTGCATGAATGAAAGCAATCAGGGCCCCAAAAACCAGTGGGACAAGCTATGAAAATAAGAAAGATTTGTCAGCTGACAAAAAAAAAAAAAGCAATTATACTGTGTTAGTGCTGCGGAGGAACACGATAGAGGGAGAACCAGCCAAGGCAGGACTTCGCACTGCGGAGCTTGGCATCGCCGCAGCGACTCCCCGCCGATGGCCGGTTCTTCCCAGCCAACGATCCCCTCGCAAACCGGGGCGCCAACCCGCAGCCTCTCCCACGCTGCCGGGCCTTGGCACGAGGGATTTCCTCCCTGTGTAGGTCAGGCGGCAGGATCAGGTCTTGGCTGCACATGTGCCCTGGGAAGCAGGAAAACAGCGACCCTGGAAGCTCCATTAGTCTAAGTGCTCCAGCCACTCTCCCGGCCTTACCCGCATTATCGGTGAAGACAATTTAGACAGGGTTGTAAGATACGGAGGTAATTTAATTTTCTCTTTGATATTCTGGAATTCTTGAGTAATAAAGCCCAGCTATTCATGGTTTACTTTTGCTATGCAATCAAATACTAAAATTACCACATTCATTTGAAGCACAGAGTGCTACTCACATTACGTAAAAATGTAAAGAAAACTTCTTACAGTATGAATTCACAAACTCGGATTGCTTCTGTTGATGGGGCTAATATCAAATTAAAATCTCCAGGCCTATTATATATTTCAACAAGTACAATATTAATACATTTTCAAGTTATTTTAAGCCTCCCTCCAAAAACGAATGCAGTAAGTTACAGTTATTAGTGCCAGACTAAAAGATCTGAAATGATGATAACCCTTCAATATAACAACTATATTTTTGCTTTAAAAAGCACTTTTCATTGCTTCCTATTAAAGACATGAATTAATAAGGCACGGTTCCCAGGAAACCTGAAAGTACAGAAACCGTGCCTATTTCCATGGATGCCACTGGCTCCAATTCTGACGCTAAATGCAAGTTTCTGGCATATGACAGACATCTCTAAAGCCAGAATGAATAGCAAAAAACCCCTGCTATGACGTAAATCAAACGAAAGGTCACTGAACTCACACAATGTAAAGCTGAACAGGATTTGGCCTGAAGTATTTGTGCTTTAAGCAACCAGAAATACTTCTACAATGCCTGTGTAAGCCAGAGCTGCAGGGTCTGTTAGAGTCTCCAGAACTGGCTCTGGACTCGGAGCTAAAATTATCTCCTTTGCAGCTCCGTGTCTCGGTCATTCCAGGTTAACTGGTGCGGAGGGAGGTCTGACTGAAATAGCTCGGCACTGGGCTCGGGTGCGCAAGGCCAGGTTCCCACAGGAGCCTGGGGTGAGGCCAGGTTCACACTGGGAGATTTACACTTTGTTTACAAGAACGCAACTGAGGACACAGTCCAGTTCCCGCTTCGTTCCTCCAGAACTCAAAGCAGCTATCGGCAGGTCCTTCTGCCGGCTAAACTGGAAACTGCGCTGCTGAGCTGGCTTGCCTCACTGTAAGAAAGACCATCTTTTTTCAAGGTTAACAGAAACTAACAGTCATTTCCCAATTTCATGGCTAAATATAATGAGGAATCTGTGGAGCTTTCTGCCTTTTTTCTTCTGTTTTTTCTGTTTATGAGTGACAGCAATATTCTGTCTGTGGACGATACAAAATTACAACCGTCTGTTTTTATCCAATTCCTACTTTATCACTTGAAGTTTAATATATTTTACTCTGGAATGCTGTCTAATATGCTAGTTGTATCCTGAATATGAAGTAACATTTCTGAATGATAGGATATTGCTTCCCTCTGTGATCTATCTTCAATTAAGGGATGCTCTCAGGAAATGACACGTTGGGATCAGCAAATGCCAATCTTCTACCTGGGCAATTTTCATGAAGAAATCCTCCATCCCTTCAAGCCCACGTTGACTTTTACAATTAAATTAAGTTTAATAGAAATATTTCAGCTGCCTAATTTCTCAATTCTGGGGGCTTGGTACATGAAAACATTTACGGGTTAATAATTTCTAATGTAATAGCTGAAAGAAAATGATTTCAAAAAATAAATAAAAGGGAATCCAGCTAGAAATTAAAAGGGAGCATGGAGCTTTCTTTTCTGATAAAAGCTTGTGACCTCCCTTTCCTGTAACAGAAGCTAGTAACGGCTTCTGCAAATTCCAGATGCAGAAACTAATTCCAGCCAAAGCTAACTTACATTAATTAAAATAAATAAGCTATAGAGGGTAAGGCACTAGCTGCTGGAATACCTCAGGGATTTCCCCAGAATCTGTCTTTAACTTTCAGAAAACACCAAACAGGAAAATACATTGTTTTAAAGTGGAGGTGGAAAAATAAGACTTTGCTTACTCTGAGAGCAGTCCGTCCCTATCCAGCCTGGAAAACATTGACACGATCCATCAATGGGATTGCACGTCCCGTTCTCGGTGCACTGACAGACCTCAGCACAGTTCTTCCCATATTTTCCACTGGGGCAGACTGTGAAAATGTAAGGCAGTTTGCTGAAGGCCCTTCATAATGAATATGAGGAAGGCATTTAGCAATATGAGATAAAAGTAATTGCAACATTTTTCTTTGCTGAAGACAAATGGGCAAAATTCTTCTGGAAAGAAGGAAAAGGCAGAAAGTATTAAAGTCCATTTTGTTTGCTTACATCCCAGGCATAAACACACCAGGAAAAAGTAATCTCCAAATCCATTTTTCTGCTGGAAAATGAATCTAATATAGTTAGAAGATTACAATTATTGAAGGGCATTATGGAAGGATGAAAAGAGGAGAGACAAAACAGAGAAAAGGGGTTATTGGGAGGGGAAGAGAACACTGAGGTTGAGGAGAGTCGCAAGAGTTGTAGCAAGCACAAGTAAGTGGCTGGAAGGGATTGATTTGGGGACTTGCCAAGGGGGTCCCTTGATGCAAACCCTGACCTAGGGCTCTGTGCTGGCTCAGAGGATTAGAGCCTCAACAGTAAGAACAACAGAAGTAGGAAAGGAACATTTTAGACTGATTATCAGCCTAGTGAAGGAGTCTGAAGAAGATGAAGAGCAATGGGGACTCTTTCAGGTCTGCCACTAGAACCTAACGTCCTTGTATTGTCTGACTGAAAATGACAGTCATAATGGACCACAAGCTGCAAACCTTACCCCTGGTGTGCCAGTGGTGGGAGAGGAAGGTGCCTTTGCTACTAAATACACTCAACTTTCAGCAATGTTGGTGGGAGGCAGGCTCCCAGCACCTCACAGATTCAAATCATGCAAGCAGAGGGCAACCCAGGAGCAAGAGTGCCACTTCCATAGGTATTTTTACCATGCAAGTCTGGCGGAAGGCTACTCCCACAGGCAAAGCACATCTCCAGTTGCTGGAATGTCCTGCCTGTCTTTTGGCGTCCATCCACCTATTGCTCTCCAGGAGCCCTTGCCGCAGTAAGGGTTCAATCAGGTTGCAAATGTGGTTTCCAAGGATTATATACATGTTTGAGAGCTGTTGAACAGATGTGCTGCATCCCGACAAAATCCGTGTCTATTCCTGTTTGTGCCCCTAGCTTACTCCTGAAGTTGGAAGAAAAGAAACTTTAAATTTTTTTCAGAGTCATCTTGTAACAGCCTAAGCACAGTGACACAAAACTAATGGACACGTAGATCTTCAACCTCCCACCAAATTATTGGAAATCTTTAACGTTAAAGTTGATGGAAAGCTCTGCTCAGTAATGAATGAAATGTTTAATTTCTGTGCTCTTATTGGCTGTGTTCCCTGACAAAAACAGATGTATTTTCAAAACAAGATAAAACATACAGTCCATCTTTGCAAAGAATGTAACAAACGGAACTGGACTTGTATCCTGGTAAATAATAGTGATGTCAAAAAAGCGATTAAGGCACTTCCCTGAATTATGCAACTGTTTTACCACTTCGGCCACTCTCCCTTTCTCATATGCAGTCTCTGCAGGTGACCTCAATCTATCCTGGCTGTGAATCAGCCACAGATTGAAATCCTGAGCTGTGATCCTTTGCTTTTATATAACGTGCCATCCTCTACTCCTACTATGGCAGAAACCAAGGAATGTGGATGCTATTGTTTTCTGCATGAATTTCTATATACTACGGACTTATCTGTAGGATTGGATAAAGTTGGGTTTGGCTTTCAAATTATGTGCTAAACAGAACAGTTCTCTGACTGAAATGAGATAAAACTAGACACAATATACAGACACAATGAAAAGAACAATACACTGACACAAAGAGATAGAGAAGGAAAGAAAAGCCCTCATATCACAGAAAGAGCAAAAACTAAAATGATCTGTTAGCCTAAGTTCTCACACATGCTACACCATTATTCAGTCCCAAGGCTTTCTGCAGAGCAGTTCAATGCAATATTTTTATTGCATCTTTAAGATGGAGATAGATTACATCGCTGAAATGAAGGCTGGATTTTTCATATGTACCAAAAAATAGTTCTCAAAAGACTGACTTAAAATAGGAGCTGATTGCACTGCAACAGGGAATACTAATGAATCAGGGAGAGATTTGTGATCCAAACGCTGATGCTGACAAAGGCAACAGGTCATACTTTATAAAAGCAACGCTTCGGCTCCACACAGTGAGAGCTAGCAGAGGGGTTCCTACCGTGTGAGCACCTCCTGTCTCAGTGAAATAGTATGATGCCCTCCGGAATGTCAACACAGAAGGATTACAAACCTGATCCTGCCAGAATGGTTGTTCTCATTAGTTTAAGTAACCTGGCTGTGGACAGACACTGTGGCTTTCTTCTAAAGAAGCACGATCCAAATACAAGCACTTTTTCAGATGTCTCATTTTTAAACAAAGCTGTAAAGTAAGGACTAATACTGCTTTCTTCGGGAGCAATCTGATTGCACGACGCAGGTAGTGATGTTAATTAGCTATTAAAGCTCTGAAGTGGGACTTGGGAAGTCCCTGTGGGATGTCAGTTGTGTCCTAGCAGTGATAACATCAATCCACCTTGCTACACAATTGTGTCAGATATTCGTAAAGCAGCTGCTCAGTTGCTTGCTGCTCAGCATCCTTAGCACAACCATGTCAGCGGTGCCATTTCGGAGGTTACACAGCTCCTCGCACGCACGTGCTGCTGGTGGAAGAACGTTCCCGCTGCCAGAAAAGGGGCGGCACAAGGAGAGGAAAATTCAGAAACAAAATCTTCATTTCACATTTTTCTAATGGAAAACATTAATTAGCATTTTTCTTTCTACAAAATAAAGTTACATGCTAACTCATTATGACAAACTGCAACACAAATTGATTTTAATTAGGACATGAATATTTTAAGATTAATTTGCTGGATAGATCAACATTTCAAAGTAAAACCAGAAGTGCCGAACATCTGAGCAAAAGTAAAATAGTTTTCTTAAGAGGATAATTAGCCCTGCTTACGCTTTGAAATCTGGCTAACTTTTCACATAAAATGGACAAATCCACTGAAATATGTTCATTTTAATAAATTAATTGGTATAATGTTTCGTTGACTATAGAGCACAGGAAAAAGAAAACATGGTGATACTTAATCTCTGTTTAATGATTTTGCATAAGTGCTGTCTGCAATTTCTAACTTACTGAAAAGCAGGTCATTAAAAAGTGTCAGTTCAATTTTTACAGGGGTGGTGACTTGACGAGGGCAGCAGCCATTATGAATAATCGCTTTTGAATCTGTATGTAGAACATACCCACAGCAGCATGCAGTAACTGAGGCTGCAGAATACCCTAATGACTTTGCAGACACTTCTAGGATAAAACCGAAAATGAAACCCGTGGTTAGCAGTGGGATAACATTCACAGGTACAGAAAGGGGACGGACATTAAGGGGAGCTGAAGCTACTCTTCACCTGTGGAAATGAACTCACTTCCCCTGCCTCGCTGCAAATTTTTCTGTCTCTTGCACTTGTGTTTGAGGGCACAGGATTTTAGCTATTCCCAGCCAGGTCCTAGACAGTGTAAATAAGGTTCCAGGCATTAACTGGGTGACTGGGTTTGTGCACCTGAGCTGGTACCTTTACCTTAACTGGTACCTACACCTCCCTCTGAAAAGGAGTGCATGAAGGTGCCACCGACATGTAGGATGTGACAGGCTTAGCAGAAAGGAAGACAAAACCATTGGATGGCTGATATATTTACAGCAGGTGTCTCATTCCGTATTCATCTCAACACAGAGCAGCAGACCTGTTTTATTTATGAAAGCAGGAGCACATCATATTTACAAAAAGGTGACTAAGTACCTATTTGCATTTTCCCTCTGAAGTAAATAATTTCTTGTGATCTAAACTGCTGAAACAAGGAAAAAAGGCAGGAACCTTGTGATCTGTCTTGCTGCAAAGTCACAGACACAGAAACTTAGGAAAGGAGGTGGCATTTGGGGGTCTTGGACTCATACCTTGGTTGCAGAGAGCCCCAAAGAATCCAGGCAAGCAATCGCAGTGTCCCGACACGTGGTGACAAGGCCCGCTGCTGTGCACACACTGAGGGCACGGCTGACTGCAGTGGTGTCCATAAAAGCCAGGGGGACAAACTGAAGCCAAAACAAAATAAGCCGTTACAGGTTTCCAGAAGATTTGTCATTGCTGAGACCTTCAGAATTCCCTGTCTTAATCCCAAACCAATATTTCTTAATTTATAGAGACACGATTTTGTGAACAGCTGAAGTTGTGAAGCCTGTTGGATTACTCCATGTCTAATAAAGTGCAAACTGTGAGTAAAAGTGCTCCTGTCGTTCAAACACTCACACCATCCTACCTCGTGTAAGTCTTTGGCTACTTAATAATACAGCAGAGCTCTCTCAGCAGCCTTTCTCAAAAAAAGTAATTTGAGTCCCTCTAGCTTGCTCCAGCTAAACTCTTTTACAAAACATGAGATGATTAAGACCACTGGAAGATGTGTTTAATAACACGTATTTCAAAGCTTTTAAGATAGGTAGGAAGAGAAAGAGTCATGTAATTGTACAGACAACAGAAACTCGAAATGCCATTTCCTTTGGAAATTAAGCTAAAGAATCAGAGAAGGTGCATTAGGAACCTCTCAGTATTTTATGCTGTGTCAAAAGCTGGCTTCTAAACTAGGTGCAATTCCTGTGTTCGAGCGGGGCAGTCAGTTTATACATGCCTTTGCAGGAGCAGCATCCATCAGTGACGAACAGAATCTAAAAATGGCAATTACAGTAACAGCATACAAAATCACCTAATTTGCATCAGTAATCACACCGGGTAGCTGAGTAAACTTGTCATGAACTGTGTGCTTCATTTGCTTAAAACCTGGATTGAAATTATTACAGAATGTGTACATAAGACGTAGTGCCAGGATTATGGTTCAGTATCTCTTATAAATGCGTATTGTTGCTTCTAAGCACATGTAGAATGAAAAACCATCCACTGTCCAAACATTCACTGCGATAGATAAGCACAAAGAAATGTTAAATTGCAGTAAGTAGCTGTAAAAATGACTTTATATGGTTTTTATTTTTACTCCTGTGATTCTCTGTTACACAGTTCTGGCTCAGTGGTTACTATATCATGTCAGTTCTTTTTTTTCCCTGAATGAGAATTTTTCTCCTGGTCCGTATGTTCACAGAGGGTGTCAGGTTCTTACACTGCTGCAGATTTCCAGCTGGAACTTAGCTGACAGGTTTGTTGATGATGCACTAGCTATAAAACAACCTGGATCATTCCTGGAGACATTTTTGCAGGCCTAAGAGCAGTAAACTATCCCGGTGTCTCACCTAATCCTGATTACGTGGACAGAGCAAGGTGGCTGAGTATCACTGTCAGTCCTGCTCTTTACAGGCTAAATTATGTGTCTAAATGAATTTCCAAGAGAAAAAAAGGAATGATTCTGAGAGCAAACTTAGCAGGCTAAAGCTACCTTCACCTACAGGGGTTTCCTCTTCACAAGGGAGTCTGAATCTGGCAGAAGAGGTGGGAGCAAGCTGAATGCCCTGGCCGTGTATTCGAGAGAGGCATTTCAGCAACACGAGGCAATAGCAGAAGCATCCACAGAACCTCTCTGCTCTCACCAGGGAGGAAAATTTCTCTGCAAATGTCCGTAGGGAGCAGCCTGATTACTGGAGTTGCAAGCTGAGGATGTGGTTTACCTCTTATAGCCTACATGCCATCAGCTGATAAAACTAAGCTAGTTTTTTCATCTCAGAAAGGTCAGAAACTATTAACTTCTGGAAGTTTTGCACTCTCAGGGTTTCAAATTTGTAAAACAATTTCTTCCCCAATTCCCTGAAGCTCTGAGGACCACATTTTAGCCTTGGAGAGTGGTTTTACAGCTGCATAGATATGCTGAAGCACCTGGAAATTGGGGTTTATAATGGAAATGCTTATAGGCCATTAACTACAGCAGTGCTAGAGGTCATTGTTATAATGGCTTTAAATAAAAACTGTCAGCTACAAATTATTTTTAGAGATGAGTGTCTTCTAGTGTCAAGTGTAACTGGTGAAATCAAAGGGGATATATGAACTGGGCATGCAGAATGTCTTACAGGAAGAACAAGAGCTGCTGCAGAAAAGAAAGACAAATCCATATCTTGTTTACACAGGAAGAAGGTTGTGTGTAGGATCAGTGAATAAGGGTCCCTAAGGGGCAAATGCAGCTTCCCAGGTGAAGCAAATGAGAGGATTTTTATCTCCTAGAAGCATTTTAATATGTAGCAGCAGAGCATCCGACAGGAGCTATTTCAGGCTGCTGTGTTTTTCTGGCACATAGGAAAACATTGTCATGGTATTGTGATAGCCAATGCTCCTCCACTTGTCGTTACGTGATGGGTCGTAGCTGACTGTTCCATGGGTATCCTGTAGTGTACCACCACTTAACTGTACATCTGGTTCTGCCCAGGACCTGACAAGTTTGCCATGTAAAAGTGTTGCTGCTTCTTTCAGGTCACCTGTGACCTCTAGGTGCCGTGGAAGGCCAGCACAAGGCACGACTCAATGCAGTGGAGTCTTGACTTCTTGATCAAGAAGCGTGTTTTTAGGCTAGCTGGTGCCCTTAGGAAGTCATGAGGTAAAGCAGCTCAGAAACCCGTGGCTCTGTATGCTGTCATAAATAGTATTTCTACCTGCTTTGCTTCTGCCACATCTACAGAAAATCTTACTTCTCTGGCACAAGGGTCCCCTGTATCCTGGTGCGCAGTCGCAGGTGCCATCCTCTGGGGAGCAGGATCCCCCGTTCTCGCAGTTGCAGGAGATGGAGCAGTTTGGTCCCCAGCGGCCCTGGGTGCACGTGTTGTCACAGTGGATGCCTTGAGATGTAAAGGGACACGTTATGTTTCACACAGCTTACTCTGCTCATTGATCAAAGAAACGTTTGTCTGGACTGATACCTCACAGTACATCGCAGAGCAAACAAGGGAACCTGGGAAGGAAATCGCTGTCCTGTTATCTGCCTAATAAAGTGAAAATTAAGAAAATGCAAAGAAAATTAAGAAAATTCAAGGAGGTGAATTCTGCAGGTGTTAGTGGGCTCCTGTTCAATCCTCAGCACCATTAAAGAAACTCTGCATGCCGTCTGAGAGATTAAGGTCAGGAATTGCTTTAAAGTCACAAAATATCTCAAATAACTGGTCTGGAAATGCGCAGTTGATTAAAGCCTGATTACTTCACTGTTGTGAGTGGGAAGACCAAACCAAGAAAAATCAGGGTTCTGCAAAAACACGTCCAATATTTGGCTCCTTGCACACACGTAAATCCAGTTCTACGCCGTGTGTTGTTCACTTCCTGGCTTAGAGCACCGTGCTCTGGGTGATTATGCACATACCCCACACGCACCCAGAGCTCTCCGAGTTCTGTGTTAATGAGCCGAGTTCTGACCCAGCAAGTGGCCAAATGTGGGCACAGGCTGATCATTTGCATGTTAAATGGAGACTCAGACCTGCCAATCTAGCTCCCAGTGATTCCCAGGGTTGTTGTCTGATATTTATTATTATGAAAAACTAAGCTTGGAAACACTGAAAGATGCACACAGCCAGAAAGCTTCACACGAAGCTCCCAGCATTGTTTTAACTTGTTGTGGGTTTTTTTGGTTTTAAGTGGTGACTTTCCAAAACAACCTTGTGCCATGGCTTGTCACACGTAATCTAAGGATTTCATCTTGCCCACCAGTACTTGGCTGAGAGGTTCTTACTCCATTGGGATAAGACAGTACCAATACCTGCAATTAGCAGAGCTATTTGCATGATCAAGGGCTCCTCGGGTTGCGAAAGGTTTGCAGGATCATGAACTAAGAGAGACATAAAGCACTGCCAGCTGCAGGGAGTGGCATTAGCAGCATCACACCGTAGATACCGATAACAACAGAAAAGATGAATCACGGGCTGGCTCGAAAATTTTCCTAACAACATTACCACAGCGGGTGCCTTACAACTGCGTCAGGGTTTGATGGTACACACACGCCTTAGCCAGACTTTCACCATGAAGGTGTTCTTTATCATCCATGCACATGTCCCCGCTGCATAACGGGATAAATGCAGACAAGGGCTGTGAGAGCCCCAGCCTCAGCCAGAGGTTGGATTAGTGCGTTGCTAAGGAGAAATACAATCCCAAGTAATTTCCTCCACCTCTGATAACTTCATCTGGATGCTACAGGTAATGGACTGTATTTGTGAAGCTCTGATCTGTACAGTCACCAAACTTTGAGGATTATTAAAGCAGCTAAAAGTCATTATAAACACACTTACATTGCAGTTTCAAGTTGGTTTTATAAATCTGTGAAGTTAATACAGTAAGAAATACTGCAGAGCCAAAATTTCCCTTTTCTGAAGATTAATCACACAATTATAATGTTCCTTCCTAGAAAATCTTAACCAAGTCTGGCAAAAGTACAGTTTGAAATGGGGTTTCTAGTAATACATGATCATAGCTTTATTTATAAAGAGACATGGTCCGTGCTGTAGACCTTCATAAAAAACACATTAAAATACAGTAAAAACATAATACATGCCCAGTCCCTTAATATCTAAGTAAATAAATCTGGAAAAAAAAAGTGTAAAAAGAGACAAGGGACATTTAAATTAGTAAAATCAAGAAAACCAGTTATTTTAATACAGTCTTCCCTACTCCCTTTGAAATAAATACATCCATGGATTACTTAAACAATGCCTTCTGTGTGTCTTTATGTAATACATCTACAGCACTCTGTAATTAAAAAGTTCTACAATAAATCGTAAATAAATGCATTTCATATTTATACAAACATATATACGATCATTTTTAGTTTTGAGAGTCTCAGCGCGAGCTCCCAGAAATGAAATTCAGACACAAATGTAGAAAAATGTGCATCTTTTCCTCCCGACTGCAGCATTAGAAATACAATTCTCTCACTGTGAATGGGCTATTTATAAATGGAGACAATTAAACAGCATTATTTCTTGTCTCTTTTGGCAAAGTTTGGGGAAGAATGACATTGACTCCTTTCTCTTGAAAGGTAGCTGAATTAGAATGCCACGGCTGTTCTTTGCAGCAGCAAAGTCCTTCCTTTAGTAATGAATAATGAGGGATGTCTTCCCGCTCCTAACGAAGGCAATGAGTCATTGTGAAGGCGACTGTTGTAACGAAATGTAAAGGGGGGAAAGGAAACCTTCTAGAAGACACCGATACCCGTTGCAGCAGTTTTTTATTTATAAACTTCAGAAGACAACCGAGAAGGTGCCGTGATCAATGTTTATTACTTTATATTACTCTAAGTTAATTCTCATGGAAGATTTCATTTTTGGAGGCTCCTACACACATTGAATTGCCAATGCAAATGAGAAGTTAAAATTGCATCTGGACATGCATGTCTTATGGAACTGTGCTAAAAAAAGCACCTTAATTTTACAATTCCCTAACTCGGCAGCGTATGAAAGGAGAGTCCATCCCTCCCAGCTCCTTTACAACCGGAGTCAGCGAAGCAGCAAGTTCCTTTAACGGAAAACTTTAATATTTACTTAGGATCCTGCTGATGAACATTTCTGATAAGCAATTAGTTTCCAATTTCCAGAAATATAAAAAAATGCTGAGGTTGACACATCTCTCTATCATCTCATGTCACAACCACAGGTTCCTAACTGATGAACACATTCCTTGTTTCACAAGCATGATGTAGAGATTTAGAGAGACAACTATCAGAAGAAGTCATCCTTGGAGCTGCAGGAATCAGTTCTATACATAAACTCTACTGCCTAGATACCAGGAAATTATCTTACTGCCTGAGGCTGTGGTTCACAATTGCAGATCTAGTATGAAATTACACTTCCAAGACCTTCTTTAAACAATGTTTTGGGGGTGAGCTGTAAATGAAATCCACATAAATTTGTAGTTATCCACTGTGCGTGGGCAAAGGACATTTGCACTCTCGTGCAGTAAGCCGGAGCCAGGGCAAGAGCCGAGTCCGCTGTGGCTTTTAGTTCAGCCTGTGAAACAGCCGCCACAAAACCCCCACGTCCCGGTGTGGATCTGGGGTACCGGATTTCTGTGAACACTGCTCCCCAGTAGGAACTGGACTGCTCTGTATATGGAGTTCAGCTGACTGTCCCAGGAGTGGCTTCACTCCCACTTCCCCACACCAAATCTTTTGCACACACAGTGGCTGTGGAAAACACAATCTGGGATGAATCTAACCCACCAGAGCAGCCATGACTGCGCTCTTTTAAGGGACAAGTACGTGGGAGAGCTGTTCCAAGCTCTTTCTCCTGAAGGGCCCTTCCAGGATAGTTTACTACCAAGTGGCAGAAGAGCTGCTGTCTGGGACATGGCGGTATTTGGTGTATCTCAAGCACAGACTTCCCGAGGGTGAGGCAGTCGGGTTGAGCTGGGATGTTCCACTGCAGAGCTGAAAACAGCATCTTGGTAAAAGAAAGCAGCAGAGATAGAGGTAGAGGAGGAAGCGTATTTGGCAAGAACACTGGGTGATGGAAACTCATCAAGTCACGTATGTTGTATGGTGATCATAGAATCATAGATGGTTTGGGTTGGGAGGGACCTTAAAGCCCACCCAGCCCCACCCCCTGCCATGGGCAGGGACACCTTCCACCAGACCAGGGTGCTCCAAGCCTCATCCAGCCTGGCCTTGGACACTCCCAGGGATGGGGCATCCACAGCTTCTCTGGGCAACCTGTCCCAGCGCCTCCCCACCCTCTCTGGGAAGAATTTCTTCCTGAAACCAGAAATGGCATATATATATGTGGTATATACAGTAATGTATACATATGGTAGTAATATCTATCATAGATATATAGGGCAGTTCTGCTGAACAGTGGCTAGAGAAGTGGGTGTCTGGTGACTCGATATGACACAAGTTTGTGTCTGGCTTACATGGAGCAGTGCAAATTTTTACCAGATCAAGTTGGTTCTTTGTATTAAGATTCAGAAGTCAGGCTGTGACGGGTTCAGCTAACATCCACACAACATCATGAAAAGGAGCAAGAAAAAGAAAAAGGAAAAAAGAACCCCCAAGCCATACAACTGGGATGTAAAGCATCTATTGAAGAGCTACTTCATATACTGCTTCTGTTAATAATCTCCAATGGCTGCAACGAAACTTTGTCAAAGTAATGCAGATTTAGTGCTGCCTGTAACTATAGCACTCTGAAGGACTTTGGAGGGTGAAATTCCTGAAAGCCAGACATAAGTACAATTCCCTTTTTTCCCTTTCCAGCTTACTTGTGCAATTGCACTCGTGCTTGGGGATTATGTCTCCAGCTCTTAATAAAGCCTGCCATTGTTTTTCTGCCCTGTCTCTAGATAGTTGGAAACTAATACTCCAAACACAATAGAAGACAAAAAATGGATGGCATAAATGAGAACCAGTGGCCTATTTCTGACCACTGCTATCCCCTTGACAGTAGCCTCAGCAGCAGGGCCTGCATGCTGCCCGGCATCTGATTATTTTTCAGGGACGTAGAAATTTGATAAATTATAGGATGTAGCTCCCTTCCCCCCATGTACTTTAATTCTATATCTACCAGTGTACAACTGTAATTATTTCTCTGAATAAGATCTTCAGCTTTTTTTTTTTTTTCAATACTCACAATCTAAAGACAGATGCAACATCAATTAGCAATGACAGGAATGATTTCCGCAGACATTTGAATCCAACACAAACATTGTGCTCTCCTCCACCTGTCTTTCAACATGACATGAAGTCATAATAATCTCTTATTTCTGGCATTTGAATAGCTTTGGAAAGAACTGCTTTTTATGCATAAAAAAAGCACTGGCTTTATGCAGGAGGAGGATTTATACAGTGGAGGCCTGACGTTTGGTGAGTCACACTTGGCTTTGATCTGGAATGCCTGGTAGCTTTTGCCCCGGGCACAACCAATTCTTTGTAGTGGTTTGTCTACCTGTTGACACGGGACATAGTGGCAAAACCACAGCAGCAGCAATACTGCTTCAGGAGCAGCCAATAGCCTAACGATGGCAGCTGCAAGGCTATTTTAGGTAAGTAATTGTAGAAAGTGGGCCAGCAAGCACTTGATTGTACTAGAAAGATGTAGGGGAATGTATTGCTGAATGTGATCTCCAGAATGGACTGCTCCTGCATGCGAAACCGTCCCTCTGGTCTCCGTCACGCACGACTGTCCCACCTTGGGCGCTGTAGCACATCTCCCACCAAGCCGTCAGCCCTGGAGGGGTTCCTGGACATGTGGCTGTCATGCCAGGGCCAGAGCCAGAACCCATGGAGGTCACCGGGAAGCCTTGCCTTGGCCTGTCAGATGTGAAAATCTTTTCCATATGAAAAGGTATGCTTACTCTCTAGATTGGACAAGTGTCTTTGCACATTTATTTCTGGTAATGATTTCTGTAATCATATGTTTTCCTTAACCTCATTCTCTTCTCTTTCCCCAGTACTCTTATTGCTGTTACACTTACGTCTTCCCTATCAACCCTGTCTAAATCAGCTTTGTGTCTGAGATTTGATCCGCATGTTTTCCTATATGGTGAATATTTTGCTGCTTCAGTCTATAAAAGGTAAACGAAAATTCAATAAGAACATAAAGAAGAACTGTCCGATTAGCTCTGGATTGGCTGTTGAGAAGGTGTTATGACAGCACACGAACACGAGTTCATAAAGAACACTCGATTCTTTTCCATCACTTTTGTATCTTCATATTTATTCCGACCGGCGGCAAACCCTGAAGTATTTGACTCAGATCCAGTTAGAAATAACCACAGCATAATTTGTGACAGCTCAGCATTTAAGGATGCTGAAGAACGAGAAAATCTGCTTGGGGAGGACAGCAGACAGAAGAAAACATAAAGGGATTTCTCATAAAATTAAATGGAAACATTAAGAATTGATGGCTGCTCATCCAGTCTGCAAATAAGCTGTTTTTGTTTTTGTATAGTGGAACTATTCAACAGAGGTAAGAGCAGCCACACGCCTGTTATCGATGAACTTCTGCGGTGTCCTCAAAAGGCTGTTCTAACCGTGATTTTTTTTCAAATCGACGTGGTGGAGCCCTTACTCCACCGTGCTAAGCACTGTTCACTGCTGGGCTCCAGTGGGGAGACTCCTGTGAGTAACAGCCCATCAGTCTAAATGAAAGCTCCATGATCTGGTCCTAAATAATGAAGAACAAGCCTTTCCCTTCAGCCAGTGAAAAATTCCAAATTGTCTCTTCTCTCATCATTGCATGGGCGATTTATACACCCATTAATGTAAGTGTTTTTCTGAAAGTAATATACTTCCAGCCTAATGCACCTCTGTGGAGCACTAATCGTACCCCTATTTTTAATTATCTAGAGAAAACTCCCGATATGAATCATCCAACTCAGGGAATTTATGCAATAAAAGCTTTTGAGGCAGGAGACCTACCTCACAAGAAACTGAGTAAGTCAAAATGTTTGCTAAAATTAGGATCAGCCGGTTCCCTTGGCTGCAGGATATTCTCCAGGGTGCACTACTGCAGGAAGAGAGGTTGCCACTAGCAGAAAGGGCAGATCTTGAAGAAAATAGTACTGAAAGGAGTCAAGTCCTACGCAGTCTGCCTTCACCCTTAGGATGCTTCCTTCCTACTACTTCTCAAACCCTGGACATGGCTTCAGGCCAGGAGAGAAGAAAAATGCGGGAAAGATCCAAGCAGAGAAAGGAGGGACTTGTGAGTGGGAAAAAAGGTGGTGCTTTCCTGGCTTTTAAACACTTGGCCCCCAGGCTAAGCCCTGAGTAAGAACGTAGCGTAGCAAGAGCTGCTGCACAGCTGAATGTGTGCAAGCCTTTCGTGTTTACCAACGTTGACTGAAATTCAACCTTTTCTCCTTCCTGTAGACTGGGAAGGAGGATGTTTACGACGTTTGTCACTGCAAACACTTTCCCCAATAACATATATATACAACATTTTAGCTTGCTGGCTGTTTATTGAAAGATCTTTCTTTTTTCTTCCTTCACAGCATGCCAGCATCCAGTATTTAGTCTGCTGAAATGTTCACAAATAATTTTTCACCGCTTCTCGCCCACGTTTATTTATAGGTGAATGTATTGTACACACAGCCAGGCTTATACATAGACTGGTTCCATATTAAAATGGAAAACGGTTGAATAGCATCAAATTTCACTTTTTTTAGAGCCCATTAAATTAGCATAATCCAGGATGCCATCCAAACTGTATCTTTTCACGTAAATTTAAAAGCTGTCCTTTAATAAGTGAAAATAAACCCCAAAATAAATACAAACAGAAATGAACTCGTATCTCTTCTGTGTTTATAAGACTTAAGACTGCAATCATTTGCATGCAAGCTTAAGTTTAGCAGTAGGCTCACTGCAGATTCTAATTATAGTCCGAGGGTCTGATCCAACTCCCACTGAATGAGTGGCAAAAATCCAACTGATTTCACGAAAGGTGAAATATATACTAAATCTGGCGCAGGACAAACACAACCAAACCTCACTTAGATGAGAATCTGGAGCCCCCTAGATATCTGCCAAGGAATGCACAGACATAATTAATGTCAGGACATCAATGAAGTCTTTGATATAACTTCATAATTCATATTTTTGAAAATTAGCCCTATATCAGCAGGAGCCATACTTAAAGGTTCCTGTCAAAGAGAGAATTTTTAAGCACAGCCTGACATTAAAATCTTATCAACTCACTTGAAATTAAGTCAATGAAAAATTAAAGCTAATTTCTAATAAGCTTATGTTACATTCATAGACTAAAGGGCACTTGTCGAATCTAGAGAGTAAGCATACCTTTTCATATGGAAAAGATTTTCACATTGAAAGGCAGGGGCCAGACGAGAGGCTAAAATGCACCATTTTAGACTGACTCGAAAAATGTCTAGTTTTTCTGTCTGTTCAAAGTTAATGTAAGGATACAGAATAATCACAGAAATAAATTATTAATTTAAAAATCTGGGATAAGACTGCCAAAAGTGATAAGTGCAAAATACGGTTTAGATAATGGGATTAGACATCTAGAAAATGCATGTTTAACAGGAACCTACTATTGCTCCATTCTGATATTTTAGGTTTTGCATTAGAAAGCACGAGAGTACGAAACAGTCTGATTTTTAAAAAAAACCCAACCCACAACATTATGAGTTCTAAAATAGTGTGGCTCTCTTCAGTTAAAAACCTGTAGGCATGTAAAACAAGTCCTAGACTTTTTCTGGTTTTAAAGAAGCGTGGAAAAGTCAGCTACCAATTCTGTCAGTATGAATCATAGAATCACAGAATGGTTTGGGTTGGAAGGAACCTTAAAGATCATCTAGTTCCAACCCCCTGCCATGGGCAGGGACACCTTCCATAGCCCAGGGTGCTCCAAGCCTCATCCAGTCTGGCCTTGGACACTCCCAGGGATGGGGCATCCACAGCTTCTCTGGGAACCTGTCCCAGTGCTCCCCACCCTCTGTGGGAAGAATTCCTTCCTGATGTCCCATCTCAACCTCCCTCTTTCAGTTTAAACCCATTACCCCTTGTCCTGTCACTCCCTGCCCTTGGGAAAAGACCCCCTCCTCTTGGAGTTATCTATTAATGACAACAGAATTATTCTGGCTTCAACCCAGTACGGCTGGGGAGGCCCTAAGATTATAGAGTGGGCACTGCTGCAATGGAAGAGAAGTCGTATTCATACAAACAATGCATTTTATGGGCAGTTAAATGGAAAGTTGTTCTTTTTTTTTCTTGAACAATATACCACCTTTTGGCAAAGAACTTGGAAAAAGTGAAGTTAAAAATACCTTAGAGCTCACCGTCAAAGTGGTCACTGTTTCTTTAAAATTCAAAAAGGCATTCCCTTGAGTAACAGGCTTATCAGTTTTACTGAATTAATGTGTCCACAGGAGGGAAGAAACATGTTTCTGTGTTTGAGTGACAGTGCAGATGTCACTCACAGCCTGCAAATTCTCACAAACGCGAAGTCTCATTCCTCAAAGCTCACCTTATCTGTGACCAGCCGATGTTTCCTGACCCCATTAACTCGCTTATACACTCGCACGTGGAAATCCCTACAACTCGAGACTACCACAACTGCTGTACAGTATTTCCGGACATGATAAGAGACAATTAGGGTTTATGTTGCTGGCAACGTATGAAAGTTATGGAGATTGTAAAGGAGAGTGAAATATGTATTTTGATTTCCTGTATGTCAACAGCAAAGGGGGAGGCTGCTCTTATGAGGCAGGAATGAAGCCTGAGGTGTAAAGTAGCAACGCAATAATGAGATGTTTCTTCCTCACCAGCATATATTATTTTCATACCTGTACTTGCCATCCAGATTAATTAAGGAAAACCTACGAGGGGTTCTTTTATAATTAACTATGGGGTGTACACTTCTATATTTTCCGTCTTACATCTACAGTATCATCCTATTTTCCTCATAGGGGATGAGGAAGGATCCCTCATTTTGGGGATGTTAAAAATCTACTGAATAAACTTCAGCTTCGGATATTCAGAAAATCTACGAGTGAACTAGTTCAGTGGATAATTGAGATAACATCAAGACTGCAGCTTTGTGCAAAAACCAGAGCATGCTACAAAAAAAAAAAAAAGACGACAGAACCAAGATTCGGATAAGACAGCATTTCAGATTAAAGGAATTTAGATAAACAGGATTTTAACTGACCTTAACATTTACAGGAATGGAACATATCCCCCTGCAGATCGCTTCCTATTTAATCCCACTCTAATATCTGAAAGGTTAACAAAATACACACTGCCACAATTAACTCGAAGCACATTGACTCGTTACAGGGAGGAAATGAGCTTGCTGTGAATATCAGCCAGGCCCGTGGCTTTCTCTTCTGTAATCTGTTTGCGAGCGGGATGTCTGACTGTGAAACCGGACGGACTCGGGTCTTGGAGGCAGGATGAGCAACGGCTGCATCTGCCTTCCCAGGGAGTCCTGCTAACCTGGCTCAGGCCAAGCACAAAGGGAGCACTTCCAGAAATGAGAGGACAATTATGACCAGCTATGACCAATTTAATTG
The DNA here is from genome assembly GCF_000690775.1 of Eurypyga helias. NCBI lineage: Eukaryota > Metazoa > Chordata > Aves > Eurypygiformes > Eurypygidae > Eurypyga > Eurypyga helias. The sequence goes on from NW_010269981.1 coordinate 55,170, forward strand.
CTGAGGGTTGTACTGAGTGAACCAGCTGAAGGCTATGTAGGAATAACTCGTTGGTACCTGTGAGGAAGCCATTTCTGGTACGAAATACGCTGTCAGCAGCCACCTTGAGAGAGGACCAAGCAGATGGGGTTTGCAGCTCATTGCAAAACCCATATGGCTTCCCTGGAGCTGTCATTTCCAGAGCCTTGCAGCATTACACCTAACAGAGGAGTATTGCTTCCCCATGTTCTCCCTAGCTTCTGACCCAGCCAGCAAGGCTTTCTGGGGCAGCCAGTCCTTTTCTGTCCAGCTTCAGGTTATTTATTAAGTAAGAGGAGTCTAGCTGAAATTTATGATGTTATCAGTGTCTCTCCAGGAGAGGAGGTTGGATCTGGGTGAGATGAGACTGATGCCTGCTTCTCTAGGCCTATTTGCTCGCAAAGGGATTCCAGGAAATGCTCCACCACACAGCTTTCCTGTGCTTCCATTCTCTCTGCGGATTCATTGTATGCAAGATCCCTAATTAACCAAATGCAACTAGCACTGAAGCATTTTCAGTTTAACCTGAATGTACACAGAATAACATCTCTTCCACAAATGACTAGTACGTTGGGAGCTTTAGGGTATCTGTGTGCACACATACACAGACCCGCAAGCACAGGAGCAATACGGATCTAAAATGCAGGGCAGATCTGGAGTAAGGGAGACCCTTACTGATCTTTAGGAAACAATCAGTCTAATCAGTCACGGCTGGATCCTGCTGGGGGCTATACTTTTCCTTTTTAACCCAGCAACAGATATGAACACGTCTTCGTTTGATTTCCAAGGGTACTATTGATCCATGTGAGGTTAGGCCTATGCAGTACTGCTGCAAGCTGGGAACTCCATTCAGCGCGAGGCTGAGCCCTCGCTGTTCTTGCATCCGACATTTCCTTCATGTGGAGGAAAATTCATCTCTGCATTGCGTCAGCAGGTCACAGATCCAATTTTGACCCACATCTGAACAAGTTTCACTTTGCTTGTATCACACAAGAGCCTTTTGGCAATGTGTTCTTGGTCTTTTATATATAAATGCTATGCTTGTTGTGCTATCGACAAAGCTATTTGTGATACAGTGTGCCTGTGTACCTGGTTGGGTAATATTCAGCAACAATGGCAGGGCACAATCCTCTTTAGATCTGATTTAACTTCTGCCTTTGGCTGCACACGCGCAATTCCCCACTGAACTGAGTGGAAACTGTATAGACATGTCTCTAAGCAGCTTGTTGCCCGTGTGCTTATTTATGCATACAGCTGGTTTGCACAGCGTTGTGGCATCCTGGTTGATACGTGGGAATCTCGTCATCATCATCCCCTCTGCCAGGTACACTCAGCTCCTGAAAATTACCTTCCCCCAGCTGGTACACAAGGAAGGGCATTGTCCCATCACTGTCCTGATGGGTGGCAGTCATAACATAATGACAGGATGGTAAGCTGGTATTAACTTAGACTGTATGTTACTCTTTACATGCCTTTTTTCTTCTTCTCCCAGTCTTCCTCCATGCTCCTACCATCTATCAGTCTCTGAAGGTTTGTATCAGTAACATCTTGAAAACCACTTTAAAGAAAACGGGTTCAATCTTCCCCTTGATCTCTACATAGAACACTAACATCAAGAGGGAGCCCCACGTGTGGGATGAACATACAGAATATGCTGTTTCAGATGAAGTTTTGTGGCTATTAGGATCAGAAAGCCACGTGAATTCTCTGTCTGGTGTGAGTGGGCAAGAAAACCTTCAGATGTTGCATGATCCTGAACTTTTCTGATCTTTTTCAGGCCATGCCTAATTAGTACCAAATTCAGAAAGCAAAAATTTAAGCCTGAATTATTTATCACGTCATATTTATAAAATGCACTGCAATACACATCATGGCCCAGTTCACAACAACTACAGATAAGATTCATCTTTCACTGATGCCATACTCCTTAATATGAAAATATAATTATCTAGCTGAAGAGTTTCTTAAATTACATACTTTCCAACTAGCATGAACAGAATTTATCCTTCTGTCTGGTGCTAAGCCAAGTGGAAAAAACATTGGAAGCAGAATTGACAAAACACATGTTGGCTCTGCCTATCAACGTTTCCAGTGCACACCTGACATGGCCCTGACATCTCAACGCCAACCTGGTCTCGAATACTGACATAGAATTTTCCTCCCTGAGCTGTGATCCTGAAGAAGAGAGTTCCAGAAGTGCAGAGGCACACTGAGGGATCAAGTGCTTAGTTCGCAGTGAGTCCCCTGCGAGTTAATATACCTTTGTCTTGCCCCATAAGGAAATGAAAAAAAGGATGTCACGGGAATGAATGTTGCCTTCTCTTGGAGTAACGTGTGTCTGCACTGATGCACATTTACAGATGTGCAAGGGAGTAAGTATAAAGTATTTGTTGCAAATGCCTTTGAGAAAAAGCTGCAGCTTTAGTCTGCATGGTCCGCAAAGCACATTTTCTGCAGTTTCCTCTGGAATGTTGCACCCAGTAAGATGTGTAGTAAACTTTCAGACTAAGTGTGTATAAATATATCTCTTTAATTTACTATACTTTCAAAAAACATCCTCTCCCTTGAAGAAACTCACAGTGACTACAGGAAAGCCTACCAACTCTTTCTCTGGTGATCATCAATAATGTACCGCAGAGTTTTAAAGCCTGATAGATGGATATATTGATGGAAAAGAGACTCAAAGAAAGACGAATGCAGCCCAGTGAGTGAAGAACGCAAGCTGGAGGAGGGGTATTAGTGAACTTATAAAATGGATTTTCTTGGGGGAAAAAAGCCCTTTTCAGGGATGCATGCCCGGTATCTTCAAAAAGTAGCTTTCTTGTGAGCAGTCTGCGGAACCTCCTATTTTTGTATTTTATTTAATTCTTAAAATATTTTTCCCTTATATGTTCTAGGTATAATTTCACTGTTTCTGCTTCGTACTGCTGAGCTGCTGTGGTGATGTTCTCTCCAGCAGAAAGAGGCAGCTTGTACTGGGTTAAGGCGTAAATGAAGGGATAAGGGGAGAGTATCCCAAATGTTGGCTGCCCGATCAGCCTGCCTTGCTCCATACACTCTTCCAACTTAGACTTGTTTGAAAAACAATTAAATTTTCCAGCTGAATTGCTGTTAGTACAAATGTGTTTTGATTGTCAGTGCCACGGGCAGTTCTGCAGTCATGGGCAAGAAGATAAGTTTATTTCCCTCCAGGGCCTCTACAGAGAGCTGGGGGAGATTAACCAGTATTTTAGGCAGCTAAGTGTGAAATGTTGGTTGGGTCAATAACTTGCCCCCCGCTGCTGTTATGTTAGCTGTCAAAAGCTGGCAAAGAGACATATCAGTATGGAGTCAAGTGCAGGTCTGATTGTACTGGGATCTCCAGCCTGGACTCTCCGACTTCCCTGAATATTCCAGTCCTCTGTGTAATCACGAGAACTCTGTCAAACCAGCATTTATCTGCTCTCCATAACTACCCTTCTGCATGACAAGAAGCATGGGAAAATGGGAAAAGCATAAAGACAACGTTTTGTGAGAAAACTGGGTTTTCTACGATGGAGCAGCTGTGAGGACTCCTGGCCCTCAGCAGACGCCTATTGCATCCCCAGGTATGATGGTCCCAGGAGTCGCTGCGCCACAGCCGCACCCCTGTGGAAAGGGTTATTCAAGGAGAAAAGCTCTGCAGGATTTCCAGATGACCTGCATCCCTCCCAAGAATTCTTCTGACAGAAGGCTAACATCTGGCTCCAGGTTTGGAGCCATCTTCAAGTAATCTGAATACAAATTTAATGAATGCCAATTACTGTCACCATCATGAGTGATTTAAACATGGGTAAGTTCAGCTGATCTTGCCTCAATCTATTATTGAAAAATTTGCAGTCACAAGCCCAGTGCTATAACTGATGCAATAACAAAGCAAGACAACACACCAAAAAATCCCAAACAACAAAAATCCCCATATTTACAAAGGTAATTGCTAATTTTACCTGTCCAGCCCGCAAGACAGCAGCAGTAACCAGTAACAGGATCACACCCATCTGCGTGGCTACAGTCACAACGTTCACTGCAATTAAGACCATATGTTCCATCCTGCAAAAATATAAATAAAAAAGTCTCTCAGTAATCGCTTTTTTGTTCCAAAATGTGCAAAATCATCTATCATGTCCTTCTGAATGCTGAGTCGCGTTTTTTTAAATTAACATACGGGGAAGCTAGAAACAACTCGGTGCCTAACATTTCTATATAAACCAAATGAGGATTCACTTTAACAAATGATGTGCAGGAAAATGCAGATAACACGGCAATAGCTCTGATAAAATATAATGCAAAGTATAATATGTCTACTTGGTTGCTAGAATCCCAATCTGTTATTTACACATGATTTCCTTCAGCTATCCACAGACAAAATGAGATCCTGGCCTACTGCACACTGAGAAGAGCTGTGTGGACTATGGTTTTCCAGGGGGTGCGAGACCACCCCAGCTGTACTTACGGGACACGGCTGGTCGCAGTACTCCCCTTGCCATCCCGGCGAGCAGAGACACAAGCCGTCAGCCGGCCTGCAGGCTGCTCCGTTTGTGCAGTAACATGTCTGGTTACAGTTAAGACCCCAGCTTCCACTGGAACATGGAATAGAGCAATCCAGTCCTTGCCAGCCTAAAGAAACATAGGAGAGAAAGAGCATTTGGGATGTTTTTGTGAAAAAAGCAAAGATGAGACAGTAAGAAAGGCAGCTTGCAGACTGCAGCTCTGATTCTAGGACCAGTTTCCTCCTGATCTTGGTGTAAATTAAGGCGATCTTGGGGACAAAGACTGACCCTTTAAGTATGACCTTCCAGCTCCATCTACAAACAGCTATACATGCAGAAGGGCAACGTAGGTGTCACTGTGGTGGCTGTTTACCAGCTGAAGGTGCCTGATGCTTCTCTGGGAGCTGCTCGGGCAGCCAGAGAGAGTGCAGTACTGTCTGGTCGGCTGGAGACCTGCTGATCAGTGAGAATGCAAGGAACTTGCCATTCAAAGCTGCCTGTTTCTTACCTCTTTTTTTTTTTTTTTTGAGAATGCTCTTTAATATAAAGCAGCTATTACACCTAAAAAAAGACCAAGGCCATCATTTCTAACCATTAAGGCTCAAATCTTAACTACCAGCCGCACAATGGCTTTCATTGCACTGCAGCTGTACGTAATGGAGTTGAGCAGTAACTCATGGTTTATACACCCTCATTAAATGGGGTTCTACAGCGATCCATTAATTCATGTTTGAAATGCCAGATTTTATCGGTATTTGCCTCACTTCTGTTTTAGGGCTCACGTATGCCATACAGGCATAGCTCACGTGAGTATTCTGCGGGGAGGCACTGCTACACGGGGAACAAAGAGAGCGTGCCACAGAGCAACACAGGACTTCTCAGTGATTACTGGGTGTGTGGGTTATGCTCCCTACCAAGCACATAAGGAAATCATGGGCATATGTGTTGGAAGAAAAGAGGTTAATCTTGCAGAGAGAATCCAGAGCAGGCCAGACTTCTTTCCCCAGATACGTCCTGCGCACCATCTCAGGTGACAGAGGATAATTTATATTCCAGGGAGACCTCAGAGCACCTTCCTGCACCTGAAAGGGGCCTACAAGAAAGCTGGGAGGGACTTCTTCCAAGGGCCTGTAGTGACAGGACAAGGGGGAATGGGTTTAAATTGAAAGTGGGTAGACTTAGACTGGACATCAGGAAGAAATTCTTCCCGCAGGGGGTGGTGAAGCACTGGGACAGGTTGCCCAGAGAAGCTGTGGATGCCCCATCCCTGGGAGTGTCCAAGGCCAGGCTGGATGAGGCTTGGAGCAACCTGGGATATGAAGGTGTCCCTGCCCATGGCAGGTGGTGGGGCTGGGTGGGCTTTAAGACCCCTTCCCACCCAAACCATTCTGTGATACCTGCGCGTGGCTCAAGTGCCACAGCATTGGAGTCCAGGGAGGATGGGGAGCTGAGGATGGCAATAAGGGCAGATGGCCAGGGGCCACTTCGCAGTCCCCAAGCATAGGGGTGGAGCTGGGATCAGCTAGGAGCCCAGATCACCGAGACAGCCAGGGAATGAGACCAGTCCAAGGTCAGGACAAGCAGGTCTGTAGGTCAGGGTCAGATCTGGCAAGGATAACCATGGCTGGGCACAGCTCAGTCCAGTGGGCTAAAGACAAGACAGGCAGGAGGCTGCCTCTGTTCCCTTACCTAGCCTGTACCTCTGTGCATGGAGGGGAGAACAGGGGCTTTTGAGTCCTGGAGAAATGGGGCAGCAAAGTGATAGAGAAAAAACCCAGCAGCCTAGGGATTGCTCTGCATTTCCTCTGGAAAGGAGCTGTGGCTCTGCCAGCACACTTAGTTCTGTGACCTGTTCTTGCAGCAGAGCAGTTAAGTCTGGGCCCTGTTCATGGCAGAGACAAAACATACAGTCAAGCCCCTGTTGAGTTTTGACACTTGGGCAGACTGGTGAACTACCGACAGGCACGAGAAAATAGTGGAGTTACTGACTGCACAGCTGTGACACTTTAAAAGGGGAGAAGCATTGATGCCAAACTGCAGACAATCGTTAAATCTGAATTTTGTTTACCTTCTTTGCAATAGCACAGACCATCCACGGGGGAACATGCTCCATCATTTTTGCAATTACACACTGATGAGCAATTGGTTCCGTAGGTTCCTGCCATGCAGGTAATGGTGCAGTCATCTCCCTGCAAACCAAAAAAACCCAGAGTCAGCTAAAGAAATCCGAATTGCAGGAAATTCCCATCTCTGCACAGGGAGGCTTTCTCTTTCGAAACAGTGAAGAGAGTGTTAGGAGTTGATTGCTGAGTCTTCAGCACTTGAGCAGCCACTGCTGCTCCCCATGATTATGATGCAATTAGTGCTTTGATTGACTCGGAGGAAAGGGACAAGTTTCTGGCGTTCATTCTGCAGGAGGTGGGGAAGTTACAAAAACAAACCTCCTAGAACAGATGTTAGATCATTAAGCAAAACATCACTTACGAAACACTAATCACAAAATATACAGTCTGAAACCGGGAAAAGATTGCTCTGCATTTCTTGGAAAATATATTCTAAGAATAGGGTTGTTAAAAAGCAAAAGGATCTCGTACGTGCTCATCTTCCGCAGACTGGCAGAGGAAAACTACATGGCAGGTGCACTAGACCTTTTTGATGCGTAGCTGTTACCTGCATTTGTTTTCAATTAATTTGCATGAGACTGTGACTTTAGGAAGGATGCTGAACAGGAGTGATGCGTATGTCAGCAGGCACATGGAGCAGAACACAGAAACACACGGTCTCTGTCCTGTTTCTGCTTTAGGTGTAGGTATTTCTGCTTATAGTGGGGAAAGGAGAGTAAATACTTACATATTACAGAATTACAGAATATTTGAATATTTCAACAGTCAGTTATGGTCTGTTGTACACACTGATTAGCTTGTGTGGCTGAGAGACACAGTTCTTCCTAATATTGTTCATCTGATACAACAAGGGAATTAAAATGTGAGCACAATTCCCTCAAACCTACTTACCGAGTCCTGTAGTTGGGTCTACATATGTAAGCATATACATGGTATTTTTGCTCCTTTTTCCTCTACGTGTTGTCCTGACTTTCACACCACAAATTAGCTCCTACATTTACTTCTTCAGTGAGCCAAACTTTAATAATTTAGCTCCATGTCAGAGAAAGCTATCCTACTGCAAAGTTAAAGAGTAACTACATTGCACAGTGTGCCCTATACCACAGCTCAGGGGAAAAGATATTGGTCAAAATGTATTTTTGCAGGTGAGAGGCTTCACTGTTTGATAGGAGGATCCATTTATCAGGAGATAAATGCACAAAATGTCAGCTTCCCTATGCCATGGCAAGTACCTCCAGGAGCCTGTATATCACAGCAGCAGACACTGAGACAGTAAAAGGAAATATGAACAGATTTCTGAGCACCATAAACTCCCATATGCTTGCTGTAGCAGTTCTGCCTAGCACCAGTATGACTCACCCTATTTTAAACCAAAAACCTTGGTTTAGGGGGAAGTAAAAGAAACGGTTAAAATACATACCACTCCCAAGCAAATCCTACAAGTCTCTGCTTTTGGAGTGAAAGCAGTGTTTGTAAAAGATGCTATCTTTGACCTTGGTGGAGTAAAACAAGTTCCCCTGAAAAGGCCTGGCAGTAAAAGGTGCTATCTTGACAGGCAGAAAATCCAAAGCACGCTGCCCCTCATTACCCTGCCAGCATGCCTACAGAATGAGCTGCAGGAACCCAGAGCCGAGCCGGATGGCAGAGGGGCATTCAGTCTCCACGCCTAATCAATCCTCTGCCTTTCTCCTGTGTGTGACAATTAGACAGCCAATTAGTGCCACTTAGAAAGCCGTATCTTGTGTGAATGAAACTCCCAACTCATTTCATGTACAACACAGAACTGCTGGTACTGCTAATAATTTCTATGACAACTGACCTTATCTGGATTTGAACTAGTGATCTAGAAGTAAAAGAAAATTCCTTTGGAAAGGAAAGTAGAACAGAGTGATGCGGAGCTAAAATATCCCCTTGGGAACCAGAATAACTAAGCCAGCATCTGGGCCACGGGTGGAAGCAGAAGGTGGATTTCCAGTTTCTCCATTTCCAGCAGCTTGTGCCATGTGGGAAGCTCTCCCTGGCCATGTGCACCACAGGCTGGTGCGGATTCACCTCTTTTCTGTGGATTTGCTCTGCACGGAGGGCAGTCGGCCACAGACACACGGGGTACCTCAAACAAAAGGTACGGTATACAAGCAAAACATCAGGCTGGTTCGTCTCTGTATGACATGCCTTTGAGTTTTGGCATTTACTTTAATATACTGTATTTTATGGACTGAGGTTGGTCATTCTGGCTGCCCACCTTACACACACTTACTTTGCAAACAAACCTTCACAGAAAAAATAACTGGCTTAATGAGATTTCTATCCCTGGATTTGACAAACGAGACCTTCAGAGCTCTCTGAGTGACAACTGCCAAATACACTTAACTTCTTAATTACATAAGAGGGAAATGCACTTGAACTATAGCACTGGCTCTAAGATTTTATTAATTATAAATGCACACCCCGTTATTAACATTTTGAACTTGATTTGGGAGAATGACCTGTGAAATGAAATGCATTCAGGTACTGTTAAAGATATGTAAATTCCACCTCCCTCTCAGCACCTGCCCAAGTGACTAATGCCGCCGTACACGTCTATCCAGTTGTTAATGAGTTGTATATTCTACTAAATGGATTTCAAATGTTGTGTAGTGAATCTTCACTCTTGCAATATGGTACTTTATGTTTCTATGCTATTTAGTAAAATTAATCAACAGCTGTGCTCCTTATGTTGATTATTCTTCTTTCTATTAAGATCAGGAGGTTAATGAGAGTAGTGAAATGTCTGGATGTGGTATACATGATAGGAAGGAGCGGCTAATTCAATCAAACATATACCCCTGGAAATGTTAATACTATATTAAGAAATGATGCTATAAATAACTTGGTATTTTACATCTCTATTTTCCAAGTCAGAATGATTCATATGGACATCAAAAACTTTCATAAAGTGCTTCATTTTCTTCACCATTTTCACTCAGACAGCCCTGCTTATCAAAATATAACTCTGAAATCTATCCACTGTATTATTTTCTAATTTCAGGGGGCAAATCCGACTCTAACATAATCAATGGAAAAACTCTTTTTGGGCATGTGGGAGCAGGGCCAGCTCCAGCACCTGCCCCGCTCCATGTGTGAAGCCACACGTTCCTGCTCGACTGTGAGACGGCACTTCGGGAACCTAAGGATGGGGTTTCCCACATCTCCATGCAGCGGGTCAGGAGCTAACAGGAGCAAGCCTTTTTTTGTTTGAAATCCAAACCTGATGGCAGTATCCCAACACAGCAAAGATACAGGTGGGGATCTGCGATCCCCAGCACCCTAAAAAGTCAGCTCTAAATCAAAAGGAACGGTGCCAGTAGTATAACTACCACTTGCCTGGCCTTCCATACCTCCAAGTACTTCAGAAACACTTACTAACCCTGAAACGCAATGACAGACCTTTCCAGCACCACGAGAGGTTTGGACACACAGTTCCTGTTATTGTTAATTGTCCCCTACGTATTGAGGGTTAGGTCCAAGGAACCAAACCCCATTAATAACTCAGGCTGCCAGCTCACATCCATCAGCATCAAATATTAATAGACTCAGGAGGGCCAGAGCATACATCTTCCCGGATGGCAGTCAATAGTATGTCTTGTTTCTGTTCAGGGAGAGGGGAAGATTTTCTTCCACAAAAATTACTATTGTACAATATTAGTAGAGCTTAAAGACACACTGCTGCCTTAGGTGTTCGCCGTGTTAACAAGCTCCAAACGCTTCAGGGTTAGTGTTGCCCTAACAGATCAGATTCCTTCTTTCTGTTAAGAATACCTGCCTGCTGTAAACAACAACCCACTCCCTTTAAAATCCTTTTCTGGTGTTCAGTACAAAGGTTTGTATTTATTCTCGTACATTTTTGGATCAGGCCTTTATACCCGTGAAATGCGTTTGCAAAGGAAAAAAAAGGGTATCCCGGACCATTAAGGGAGTTAATAACGCAGCGATGGTCAACATCTGGCAAAGTCTGCACTCGTACCTGCTTTGTTTCGAAGTCTGACTATTTAAGGGTGTGAAATTAAGAATTTCTGAAGTAGCTACAATCTACAAGAATAAATTGGCCTTGGAGGGCTAAAACCTGGTTCCACCGAAGTCAGTGGCAAAACAGAAAATCAATTTTTTCAAGGCCCCTGCAATGTAGAAGACTAACAGGGCTGTTACTGAACTTGGCCTCAAGTTTGCATGATACAGACCTATGTGACAGGTTTATTTGGGTGTTCTTAAGGTTTAATCTGTCAAGGTGCTGAAAATCCTCAGCTCCTGTGCAGATTATTAGGAGGGACTGACAACACTGAAAAGCAACTTATTTGAACCTTTGGTAATCTGTAACGTGCCTCCAACTAATCTGAGATTTTTAATGCGGTATCTCATTTCCTCCCTCTCCCCCTCCTCGTCTTTTTTGTGCCGGGCAATTCAGAGGTTCAGCACCTGCCACCGGCACCAGGGCAGCTCAGCGCTCGGGTCTCAGAGCCCGCCGCGCAGGCATTGCACAGGAAGAAGGGCATGGAGCAGTGCCGAGTGGCTGTAATGATAAACAGACCTGAAAGACAAAACGCAGGTGCTCTTTGTACCTGCTGTCTGTGCGTCCAGATAAGCTGATTGGTACGGATTTAGTACATAAAAGTATATATGGAGAGGTACACACACTGCGGGGCACACCGGCGTGCTGGTACGCAGTGCCTGCGCACTGATGCAGATCACAGATACCGTTCTGTATATTTACTTATTTAATTGTGACATTTACAATTAACCCAAAGTGGTTCTCCACAAACATTCCCTCAAGGTAAACATATGGTATCCAGCAACACAAACTGTCAGAACAAACTAATTTCCCTAATGGTGTTCCAGTGGAAATTAATGTGCTCTTCATCAGCCTATTAGCAGCAGTAGGAAACTTGGTGCTTTTACTGGTCCTCTTCTCCACCCTAGACTCAAACAATTTATTCATGACCTTACTATACAGCATCTTTAGTTTTCCAGACATAATGATGTCCTCTGGCAGAATTCCTTTCCCCTCTGGGTGTTACTAATTACTCCCTGCAGATGCTATTATTGGTGCTAATGATAAAATGCAGAAAAAAGGTTGGGGACAGACCCTGTGCCCCGTGCAAGCCAAGCGTTCGGTTTGCAGGTAATCGCTCTTACTAAGAGCTGACCAATGTTCCTTTACCCGCTTTGGAACATTATAGGATGTAGCTGTGCTAGAGTTTGATATACATCTAGAACGGCACGATGAAACCGTGGATGACCTTATTCAGTCTCCTTTTCCCTTCATCCTTTTCCTGGGAGAGGATGGGGTACGGTAGAAAGGGTGGGAAAGAGCTTTCTTATATTTACAAAGTGACTTTGCAGCTCATGATTCATTCAAAGACACAACCATTGGCAGTCCTGAATGCCAAAGTCTTTCATTAAATCATAAAGCACTTCCAACAGCCATCTGCAAAGCCTTCCCCAATCTGCACCTCAGTGGCACCAGTCCTCTGAGCATACTGGAAGACTTGGACATGCCATACGGACCCAGCACAGCTACCTTGGGAGTGGGAAGAATGTACCGCTTTGCCTCCTATAATCTTCCAAGGATTTACAAACATTTACAAATGGATGTCAGCATTTTATTTCACCTCTGAATTTGTGCTAATATGCTAATTCATACAGTAAATTTCATAGTAAATGCCAAGTTCAAAATTAGTCAGCCTGATAATTCTTAAATTTGGTGTTTGATCACAAGGATTCAGCAAAACACATACACAAACAAAATGGGGACTTTGTTATAAAGAGGGTAGTAAGTAAATTTATTATAAATAATGCTATTTTAAAGTACTTACTGTACTTCATTAAATACTATTTAATTTCATTTTACTGGTTATAGCCAAAGCCATTGTTATGCAAAAGCTGGGAGCACTGACATGTGGGGGGAAGTAAAAGTTACCCCAAAGTAACTGTGGTTTGTTATTTTCCAAGTTGTTTGTACAAAATCTGGCTGAACTTCAGGGATTCCTATTTTATAACCCCAAATATATTTGCTGTGGCCTGTTACAGGCTGCTACTGGCATAACACATGTTGCTGCCTCAGGAGGGGCACAGAAGAACCTGGGCCAGATTCTGCTTTTGGGACTGTTGGTCCCCAGATCCACTCATTGCCCCATCCGGGTTTTCTGTTTCCCACTGCACAGTGTCACAACTGATTCGAGATACTTCAACATGTACTTGGGTTATTTTTGTTTCAAAACCAGGAATACACATCCTATGGTCCCAGGGCTGTAGGGACTTCAGAGCAATTATCCATCCATCTTCCCAGATGGGACCTTCCCTGCCATGCTGACCATGCATCTGGGAAGCCTTTGGCCACGGCTTAGGAAAGCCTTTGGTTAGGATCTGGATACCTGGAGAATAATTCAAGATTGAGGAATGAGTACAGCTTTTCAGCATGGACACCATGTATGCACGTGTAAAGCTGGAACTAACTGTACGGAGCTCATGGTTTTCAGCACAGCAAATCCCAAGGGTAAGGGATTTACTGGGCGGGATGCAAGGTTCTGTATCAGGGACAGTGTGGCCAGTAGGACCAGGGCAGGGATTGTCCCCCTGTGCTGGGCACTGGTGAGCCCGCACCTTGAATCCTGGGGCTAGAACTGGGCCACGCACTTCAATAAAGACATTGAGGTGCTGCAGCACGTCTGGAGAAGGGAACGGAGCTGGGGAAGGGTCTGGAGCCCAATTCCTGTGAGGAGCGGCTGAGGGAGCTGGGGGTGTTCAGCCTGGAGAACAGAAGGCTCAGGGGCGCCCTTATTGCTTTCTACAACTCCCTGAAAGGAGGGTGCAGAGAGGGGGGGTTGGTCTCTTCTCCCAAGTGACAAGCGATGGGACAAGAGGAAACAGCCTCAAGTTGCACCAGGGGAGGTTCAGGTTGGATATTAGGTAAAATGTCTTCATGGAAAGGTCTGTCAGGGATTGGAAGGGGCTGCCCAGGGAGGAGGGGGAGTCACCATCTCTGGAGGGGTTTAAGAGACTCTTGGATGAGGTGCTTAGGGACACGGGTTAGTGGTGGGCTTGGCAGTGCTGTGTTAACAGTTGGATTTGATGATTTTAAAGATCTTTCCCAACCTATAAGATGCTACAGTTCTGTGATTCTATGATCAGTGCATGTAAGGAGCCAGGCATTGCACATTGGCTCCAGATCCATTTAAGCTGGGAAGCTAGGGCTTGGCCCTGAGGTCCGTGTCTGCATATGGCCCTGTCCCAGTAACTCATGGGCAGGAGGCAGCGGAGGCGAGCTGCGCCGGCTGCACTGGTGGGAGCAGAGCTGCCCTGGCCGCCCTCATTCCAGGCACAGAGAGGGTTTTTCCATGTCCACACACCACAGGATCTGCGTACAGCAAACCCACACAGGCAAACCACAGGCACTGTGTATGCAAGACAGGGCTCATCTTCTGAAGCAGAGGGTGCGCAGGGTATCACCGCTCTCCTGTCCTCCAGCACCTTGGCACCAACATGCTTCATACATCCAAAAGGGATGATGCTCTGGCACACTGAAACTGATGATGAAGTGGAGCAGTACTCTCTAACAATAAAGGCAGCAAATTCTAGCTTTGTGAGGGTTTTTTGCCTCCATGAAATCAAGTGAAAACAAACACAAATAAATCTTTCATTAAAAAAATTGGATTTTGCATACTAAAGCTCAGCAAACCTGAGTTGGATTTCTGTCAGTGAGCACTATAATCCCCTCACCACCAGGGAATAGTTTTCTAGTTTGCACTAAAAATACGCCAAATATCAGTCAGTTATCTGCAATTAAAAAAAAATCCATTCCTACAGTTCAAGCCACCTAAATATGGGCATTAAAAAAAAGAAAGAGAATTCAATAAAGAGAGCAGGCAAGAGATAGCACCCTCCCCCCGCTTCCCGTAAATCAGAGTAGTACAGTTGCTGGCAAAAAAATCTAGACTGACTTTACAACACTTGAATATCTGCCTGGTCTAGTACTTAGGCCTTAACTGCGGAGCACTTTAGTGTCAGCGAGGCAATGAATACAGCATCATATAATTAAATGTATTCACAAGGAAAGTAGTGTGGAGAGTAAAAAAGATGATCATCAACCTCTGAACAAGATTTTTTTTATACAGTCAGCACTTTTCACCTAATAAAATATCACAAAACACATTTATGCAGGAGGGACCTCTCCAAAAATAGGAGATTGGATTTAGAGTGGGTAAAACAACTCCTACCTCATTTTTTCGGGACATTTCATCCGGTGAGACGGCGCATCGTACCCGAGAGGACAGCCTCCCCCAGGCAGGCTGTGATGGGGTACGAGCAAACAGCCAAGCACGGTTCAACAACCACGACGGAGGTCCACGTTCAGCTACATCAGGTGGGTGTGCAGCACTCGGCCAGCCCCGAGCGGTTGGCGCCGTAAGGGCAAGACGCAAACCCAATCTCCTAATTCTGTTCACAGGGGAGCTGGGGAGATTGTTTATGGAGCAGATATTCCCGGTGGAAATGAAAACATCTATAATACGCAGGTTTAGTTTTAGTTAATGGGAAGATACTAACCAGGGCAGGTCGGTCTTGTCTATATGAGGACGATTACTGATACACATGATGGGCCAGCTGGCTAACCAAGTCCTCTGTTTAGTTAGAGCGATTCACATCTGGAATAGGGCCACTTCAGGTTTATTCAGGCAGCAAACTCTCAGCGTATTTAATACATAACTCTGGGGAAGCTATAAAGAGTCAAACATCTGTGGGACTTGTTGCTGTTACTATAATGAACTTTGATCAGCTGCTGTTCTAAAATGCTCCAAAACCCATGGCCATATCACAATTAAATGTGCCAAGAGGTAAAATGGCCCAGGTGTAATGTGTGTTATTTCCTGTTAGAGGAAACTATTCACACACCTGAGAAGTATACACTTGGTACATGTACTCTTCAGGATGTACTCAACAAGCTACTTGTGTCCAAACTGTGGGACAGCAGCTAGCTAAGTACGTCAAAATACTAAATCACAGCCTCTGAATACACCTGGTAAAGACAAAAAAATGCTGTTTTCTTCTGCTTTTTCAAATGGTGGCATCTGAACTGGAGTTATCACTATGGTAAAGGAAAGATTTTAATACAGAGTGTGCAGTTCCATCATTTTCTTTCCCAGATTCGGGCGGAACAGAGCAGTGGCTAACAGAAGCCCAAGCAATTTGGAAATACGGAGAAGCATTTCAGTGCAGTACAGTGTACTTCAGTGAGAATTCAGAGCTGGCTGTGACAACTCTGCACCAGCTGTTTTATGGGAGTATCTTTGTCTGGAAATTAGAGATGGTTTCTACTCTGTCCACATAGCCTGATGGCACAGTCCAAGATCTACCTTGCAGAACAATTGCGGCCTCCTGACTTTTTGCAATAGTAAATCTGGGGTCTGGCTGACAAGTCTGTACTGCTGCAGAAAGGACATTGCAAGAATAGGAAATAAAAGGTATCATTTATACTTTCAGCCTCTATGACATCCTCTGGCAAGAAGATCCACAGTTTAATTATAAATACAAAGGAGAAAAAAATATCTTTATTTGTTTGCTCCAAATCCACTGGCTAGTTTTTAATTGGGAAACTTCTTACATGGTGATAAACAGCAAACATGCAGTCCTTCTTCCCCTTCCCCCGTGGTGTAAGAGACCGCTCAGATATCTACCCTAGGTGACCCCTTTTCTAAGCAAAATCCTCCCACTCTCTCATTCTCATTTTATGGGAGCCATTTCACAATTTAATTACGCATTCTCTGAAAAGCACTATCTTTGTCTTTAAACCTGCTGCGCAATCATTTAATTGGTTGCCCCTTGTTCTTGTGTTATTAGAAATAGTAAATAACCTTTCCTTCTTCATGTTCTATGCACCAACCACAGCTCCATAGATGTCTATCGTATCCCTCCTCAGCCATCTGTTTTCGGAGCCGAGTTCTACCTTATCGAGTCACTCTCTGTATAGAAGCTATTCCGTATAAAAGATGATCTTTGTCACCATTTGCTACTTCCATTATATTCTCTGTAAGCAGGAATCAGCCAAACTCTACACAGTAATTTGAGATTTAAATGTATTATGGGTTTACACAATACCACAGAAATGGTTTTTCCACCCTGTTTTGTTCTCTTCCTGATCACTCTAACTATTCTTCCTGGTGCTCTGGATTCATTTGGTTTTTGACTGGTGCCGAGCACTCGTTTGGGTTTTTCAGAAAACCACCCATGGTGAATGCCTGATCTCTTTCCCAGAATGGTAGGAATTGAATTAGAACTCACCTTTAGTGTATTTACTTAACATTATTTTCCCATTGTCCATTACTCTGCATTTTTGAACACTGAATTTCAACTTAGTCATTCAGTAACATGAAACCTCTCCCCAGGTTTGCTGCTATCTTTATATTTGACAATCCTGATGGCTTTGCTTTATTTGCAAACTTTCTTTTAGAACTATTCTACAGCTGTACTATACAATTAAGGATAATGTCCAAGCATAGTCTCAAATCTAAACTGGATAAAAGGATACCCCCTTCAGACTTCCATGGATATTCCTAAATCCAAAAACCTACAGCAAAAGAGTTCAAGATCTGGTAAAATTTCAGTTGCTTTTTGGGCTAAGAAAACACACCAGGATTTTCTGTTTACACACATCTGATTGTAAAGGATAAGGTCTTTTCCTTCAACAGTATAGTTAGGCAGAAAACAAACTGAAAAACTAACTTGTGACTTAAATCCTGCACTTAGGTGGTTTTAATGAAGTCAGTTTGCAATTTGAACTACCAGGAGAGTCACTACCAACACTTTTATGCATAGATCCACAGATAGTGTGGCTAAAGATACATACATTTAGAAGCTTAATAGATGAAAAGAGACACTGCTATTGGTAAGCAGTTTATTCCTCTGCAAAATTCAGATGAAATAACACAGTCTGAACAGAATATTGAGCTCAACTGGTTCTGAATGAGGCTACAGGAACGGAAATGCAATATGATATAGTCACATTGCCAATTAAAGATAAAATACAGGAAAAATGTCAACTAACAACAAAGGCAGAGGCATCCAGGCTTTCTTTATGAAGTTGGTTCCTTTGGACCCACTTATAAAAACTTCGGAGTTATTCAGGTAAATAAAACTGCAGCAGAGCCCAGAAGTGAAAGTAAATATAAGAAAGAAAGAGGAGGAGACCTGGGACTGTCTCACAGTTCTTATCAAATTATAGACACTGTGTGTGACTGAATAAGTTCTCATTAGTAGAGAGAGTCACTGAGACAAACTCTTGTATATCTGAGATAATCCTACCGAAGCCAGCAGTTGTGTTCAGGTAAACTTGGGCTCACAAAGTAGAATTTGAGCTGTCACAGACAATTTCTGGAGCTTGTACATTGATAAGAGACCGAGCAAACAAAATGAATCAGTAGCTCATAAAAGGGTCTGAAAAATTCCATTGAATTCAAAGAAAGAGATGCAGCTTCCCCAACTGTGGGAGACCCACCGTGCCTTGTGCATCCACTGACCTTGTTAAATACTCTGGTACAATAGTTCCCCTGCTCAAAAGCATACAATAGACGCCCCGAGGTGAGGGAAGACCCTCCATTATGGCTCATGCAGGCAGGCACTGACAGGAACACTGTCAGGGTTTGGGAAAACACAGGCTCCCAAACGCTGTGGCTGCCGATATGCCAGCAGAAATGTCTAATTGGTCAATACGAGCTCTGGGGGGAACACCACCAAGCCTAACAGGCAGCAAGCACCTGGTTCACCGACAGAAGAATCAATAGGGGAGCGGCTAGTCTGAAAGCCTGGGAATACACGGGTGGCCTCCCCATAATGACCTTCCCCGTTGGGGTAGGAATGTCGGATATCTTCTCCTGTAATACACCAGAGCCCAAAGAATCTGTTTGTCAGTTATTACTGAAATGCTGGTTTTAGCTCCCATCCCGTCCCTCTGCACTGAGGTGACGTTCATTGTTTCCTAGCCTATGTGTGGCAGGGCCATCTCAGAGGAGGATCGACTTTTCAGAGAGGCACCTGCCATTTAAGCAGGGCACAGTACAATCTGGGTGCCTTGCCATGCTTACGAGAGGTGCGGTTCCAAAAGCTCTGAGTACCCGTGCTGTTTGTCCCCAGAAAAAGTCCTACAGAGGCTTTGAAATGGATCACACAGCCATGCCACCAAGCTTGCCCTGAAGCAATGGTTTGTGAAGGTAAAATGGTAAACTGGCTCAGTCTGCCAGCAAATTTGCCAGTCGCTGCTGATAGAAATGGGGGTTGTGATGCACATACTGATCCACAGGGAGCTGGACTGAGACCAAAGTCATTTCATGCAGGCCACTGCACAGCCAAGAGAAGATAATTTCCAATCTGTACTGACCTGGCCTGGTTTAGACCTAGTAGCCTAGGGATGCAAAACTTTATAGTCTGTTACTAGTCCCAGTGGCCTACAAAAAAACCCCGAGTACAGCCATTTCACACACATAAATACGCACTTTTGCAAGCACCGAGAAGTGGGTAACGAAATTTAGAGGTCATCAGTGAAAAGGGATATCGAGATGCAATTCAGAGGTAGTTTTCTTCTGGTTCAGCTGCATCCCACTACTCTCTTTGTACCCAAGCAGGGACTTTCCCTCTTGCACTGCTGCTTGGATCACCAGTGGTGGTCCTCCTGGGTTGGTTTTGCCTTTCCAATTGTCTATGTCTCTTTACTTCAAGGGGAACTGGGGAATTGGTCTTGGCTGCAGAGGGATATTCCTGAGCATCTTAAAATGAAGTCTACTAAGAACTTCTCAATAATTGAGGAGAAACAAAGGCAGAAACCCAAAGGCTGCGAGCACAGGAATCAATTTCTTCCACATCATGACTTTATGCGTGGTACTCCCAGGTTATGCAGGGAGGGGGTTATGTGAACTTGAGGTCCATGGGCCCATCTGAGTGTCCTTTGCTAGTTAAAGTGTCATAGGAGACCTGACAGAGAGACAGGGTTACCACAGCAGGGTAGGAAAGGCAAGGGGGCTAAGGAGAGAAATCTATGGAAAACAAGGCTCTTTTAGCTCCACTACTCACAGGACAACTTTTACTTTTATTATTAATTAATAATTCACTCACTGCCAGCTACAGCCTACGCTCAGACCCACCTGCACAGTATGGATGTGTACCCACTGCCACTCCCACGAGCCATTCACAACGGTTTGAGACACCGGATTAGGAATACAGATAGGAAACCAGTGAGAAGAAAATGCATATTCCTTGTGCATCCAGGTAATTCATGAAATGAGACTGGGCGAACTATTTCTGTTGCCTGTAATACTCCAGTTAATTGGACAACTGCTGTGCCAGAAAACCTTCTCCCCACCTCCAGTACGTAAAATTTATACTGGTGGTTGGTAACAAGAACGTCTTGATAGAATGGTTGAATCTATTTTATACCTACAAATGAAAAGAGCTCTTAACAAAGGGGGGCAACTGATAGGCTCGGTAAATCAAGGATAAAAGGACACAGGCTCTATTGAAGATTTTTTCCCCTCGTCTTTTCTTTTTAAACCTTTTGATGAGGTGCCCTGTTGCTCTGAGATGAGCTTCCACTGAAGTACTTTTGGAGTTATCTCAAAGAGAAACGGATCATTTAAATGAGTTAAAACCCCCAAAACAGATCCACTATCTCCCACCTTAGGTTCACTTTTTATATTGAGAATTTTGTGAAATTTGTAAAATAACTTTACTACTGAGCCAGGGGCTTATAAGACAAAGAAGTCTCATTCATTTTTTCCTGCTTCCTTCTAAGTGGTGGAGGTTGATACATTTAGAATAAAGATGAAAGCAAATATGTAGAAGAGAGGGAGTAGTCTGATAAATTTGTATTTATCAACCTTGAGTGTTTAGAAAACACCTACAGGCAACGATTCTTCAAATTCCTCCAGATCTACCTGGGATTTCGGCCCTACAGGGAAAATTCAATTGAAGATAAGATAACGTGCCCCTTTCTATTTACTTTATTTTTTTGTAGACAACAGAGAGAATTTTAAAGGTGTAGGACAGGAGAGCAGGCTTCAATTTTTTTTTTTAATATAGAGGGAAAGATTTTTTTTTTTTTCTCTCCTGTACATTTTCTTCAGGGAACAAGAGATATTTTATGTGCCAGAAGGAGGCCAGTCATGGCTGGAATACTCAACAGGCTGGACCTCTAAGTTCCTCATAACCTCTACAGGTAACAGAAAATTATGGTCCTCCTGCTTTCTAATAGAAGTGTAAATTGGTCATTTTACTCGCAGGGTAGGTATGGGGCAGACCACAACTGGCCTGAGCCTGTGTGTGGGTGTTTGTACTGATGGAGAGATTATCCGTCACAAAGTTTGTTATACATTTGCTACCAATTTGAATAGGTTTATAGCACTATAATATGCATTTATTTTTACTAAGTGCTTGAGCTATTGTTTACGGTGTGTTACGGGGGCTGAACTTTACTCTGATGTGCAGGCATGTACATGTAAACGTTGGAAGCAATTTGTACCCCTGTGGCAGAGAAAGCATTATGTGGAGGAACTCTGGTACGCCAGACAAAATTATGGATTTACAGGCCCAGATTAAGCCTGTGTTCCAGTCCTTAAGTGCACAGATTCCCACTGAGCTCGGCTGGATATATATACACATAAACACTTGTATAAGGATCTACTTCAAAGGCATGATTTTGTTTTGTTTTCAGACTGCAATTTTGATGCAATGTCAACAGAAGATGCAAATGGCTACAGATGCACAGCACTGGGGTATGTCTTGGAAGGTCTTGGAGAATTCAAGTGACAACCCAAAAGCTCAAAAATCTGATAGTAAGAGGTCATCAATGATACAGTTTCCATACTTTCCTGTGCTGTGATTGGCTTGCATGAGATCTACCAATATAGTCAAGGAATAGAAAAATGTCAAAATGAATTCTTTCATTCTGGTGATGAAGTGCTAGCTTTGCTTGCCAGCATGCAGAGTTCAATAAAAGCAGACAGGTCTTCAAAAAATTGCAGCATAAATAGATGAACTCTTTAAAGTAATATAAGTTCTGTCATCTAGATGTGAAATATAGACCTAAGTGCCCGCCGAAGTAAAAGCTGACCGCACATTCCACAGATAAGTGTTAAAAGTTTTCTCAGAGTGTCTTGGGTTGAGAAATGTTTTAACTACATATCTCCTTGCCACAACAGACAGGATGAAAGCATCTGAAGTTAAATCCATTTTTCAAAGGAAGAAAACAAAGCATCCATAAAGAAACAAAGGCATATCACAGGATGCGGTCTCTAGATAGCCAGTGTTTTCAGGAAAGTTGCAATTAGCTGTGCAATGGAGAAGGCGAATGTAGTTGGATTTCAGTAGCATTTATAATGATTTCTGTAGCCAGAACGCTGATAGGTACGTGCTGGGGGTTGGTTTCAAGATTTTCTTGTGAGACAGAAGGTCAGGATTCCTGTGGTCTCCTGTCATATTTAATTCATATCCTCTGGCCTTCTTCACCACATTTATTGAATTACAGGAATAAAATTCAATGAACCAAAAACAAAAGGAGAGAGGACAGGGCAAATCCTGATTTCTTTTACATCCATACTGCACAACTGACTTCAGTGTGCTTGTAAGAGAGCATCTTAAAGCAGAATTTGAAAGGAGAGGGAGGCACAAGTTAGTATAAACCCTCTCACCACCCCCATAATTGCATCCAAGTAATTTATTGCAAGGAGCAACTATTTGCATGTGGGAGTAAGATCCAATTTCTACCAGTCAAGAATCTCCCTGTATACTTTTTAAGGCTAATCTTTGTCTACTCCCTGTGTGTTTATCAGATTCCTTCTTGCCACAAATCAGACGGCAGCAGAACGGCTTTCCAAAACCATTCTTCAGAAAAGCATTGTGGGCAATTCATCACGAGTACTGAGAGGCAATCATCAAACATGTTAAAAATACCAGTTTCAGGGAATTGCCGTATTGGCGATTGGCTTACCCTGTGATTCTGGAGAAGAATTTGTTGTGTCTCCTCCATCCTTAATATTCTATTTTTATTGTCCTGTACGCTGCCTCCAAGAACTGGGCTGTTTTGGGTATAATTGTGCATCACTCAGGTTCCTCAGCTACCTCCTCAGTCAAACCCACACACAGCGTGTGCACTGTGGTTTAGACACCCGTACGGTTAAAACAGTGCAATCCCCTAGTATGAGCACAGTGCTATCAGAACCTCACACAAACAACCTGTGTCAGGAGCCGATAACATCTTTGAAACAGTGGAATTTGTTTTCAGAGCTAGATATGTGCAAATCTGGTTGTTGAGACTGACCCAAAATATTCACCAATAAAAGGCGACATAAAATGTTTTGAAATTCTACCCAAAACTGCAAGCTCACCAATATCTAGCTTTGGCATTTGATTTTTTGGAAATGTCAAGCTAATAAATAATGTATTATTTTTTGAGCTGCAACGTACATTTTTATTTTACAACTTGAATATGCTTAACTTCCAAAAAATGAAGTACTCTGCTCACCTACATGTCAACCTATGGGATGGCTGCCTTTCCACTTAATACATTTAATAAAGGTGACCAGATGCTTTGTGTTTTTAATGGCTTGTTCTGCATCCCAACAAAATGTCCCTGTCTTGGCTGCGATTGCAGATGATTCATTCTGAAACCCAGCCCAGCTGCCCTGACACAGCCGAGGCAGGGCACAGTTAAAAAACAAGCCATCTGTGCAAAAGAAGTGGGCTGGAGGAGTGCTTTGTCAGGAAAAGACTGTCATTTCTTGGTCACTACGTTTTCTAGGCATCCATAACCCAAAAGTCCTATGGGTCCACCCTCTCTGCCTTTGTGGTTAGATTTTGCAGTTATATCTCATGTCCCATTATATCCTCTTCCTTCTCCCCTTAGAAACCCTTTAGCCTGCTCTGCTATATGAGATCGTGTGTAGATCAAACGTTTCTGTAAAATGTAAGATGTTGATCCCATTTTCATCTTTCCAATCATAGGGCAAAATTCCTCATCCCGTGGCTGCATCAGCCAAGCCCCACGCCAGAAAAAGCAAGAGGGATTCATGTCAGGCTTTTCTGAATAATTAGCTCTGCCCAGTTCTGTATTAGCATCACTCTATTGTCAGCGCTGCCAAAAGAGACATCCTGCATTCATGAAGAGTCGCGCCACACGCTTGCAGGCTAGCCGAATCCAAGGGCAAAATTCTACCCGCAGGCAAAACTCCCCGCTGCCTCAGCAAGAGGCAGGCGTGTTTGAAGGCAAAGTCTGGTCTTGAGCATGTCATTGCGATAGGCCACTGCAAGCCTTGAGAGGGTTCTGGCCCCACGGCTTCTTTCCTATGACCTGCAGGCTGCATGGTGAGGCAGCGCTGGCACCTTCTCGCTGCCCAGACGATGGAGCGTACAGCAGGAGCGGCTCGGCAGGACACCGCCCGTCCGGGGTAGGAAGCAAAGGTTCCCGTCAAGTTTTCTTTACAGCCTATGTTCCCTAGCATTTGAATGAACCGTTGCAACTCAAGTCATCTGGCACGCATACGAATGACAAATATGCTTCAGAGGCAATAAATTAGCAATTTCAAGGCTTTACTTCCCCTCATGGACTAATTGCCAGAGATTATAGTATATTATGAGAGAGCAATGATACTAATGCCTAAATATGCTTCAGTGATTATAGAGCTATCCTCAATAACCAAGCTGTTTAAATGTCAATGCAAGAAAGCTCTTTATTATGAGATTAAATATTATTTTGAAGCTATGCAATAGGAACTTCCCAGGCTTCACGCCTGCAATAATACTGTCTTGGAGCAATATATATGGGACAAACTATGCTTTTTAAAAAATGTGTACAGTACAGGGTCCCAAAATATTTCTTTGCTGCAAACTTGAACATCATTCCTGATAAGAAAGAGGATTTTGGTATCTTTTCATTTGGCATTTTTTATAACACGCTGTTTTCCTTCATTCGTTCCTCTGTTGTATATTAACACTTGTGTATCACCACTGCATAGAGAAGATAATTTCTTGGTTTCTGTTAGTGTGAATGGGGAATAAAAACTCTCTTCTTCCTTTTTTTACATATCTAAATACTACCTTGCACAGACACTTCTGACAGTCCTGCTCTCATGCCTAAACAACTCTGTTTATACCTGGCATTGTGAGAACCTCCGGGAACTAGATGGAAGCTCCAAATTCCAGGCTCAACTGTTGACATGAACCAGAGAACAAAACTGCCTTTAAGCCACAACTCCAATTCCCCCGTTCTGGAAATGAGAGGCCAGGTGTGGATTTAAAGCGGAGGGAGGCTAAAAAGTGGCTAGCATCCCACTGGTCTCCTACAGGACTCCCACACCATGGATCTTGTCACACAGCCGGGCAGCCTTCCCCTGTAGATAACAGCAGCATATGACCCTGCAGGATACCACAATGTTTCTTTCTAGAAAACCCAAAAAACTGATAGAAGGACAATCCTAAAGCCGCCTGGTACGATGTCCACTATGTTTCATAAATGCAAATCAAAAGAGCTACAGCAGGGTCAAAGATACCATTTCATGTTCCCTAGAATTTGAAGGTATTTATTGATCTCATTTTGAATTGTAGCTTCAAACAATGGAGGGTGAAACTCACCTAGGAGGCTGGACATTTCAGTCGGTTGCTAAACATCAGTGGAAGCTCTAAAAATAATTGGAATGTCTTTGAATCTGAAGCTTGATTTCTAGTAAACTTAGGAATTATACCTAATAATTATTATAGTAGTTCAGGAAGCACAGAGAGAGGCTTGTGGAGGTAGGTCAGGTAAAATTAAGCACATTAATAACAGGACAACTGCTAATGAAGTTGTGGTGGAATTCTCTCTTGAAAGTATTTTTTTTCTTTAGGAATTACTGTTTCTTAAACACAGCCTGCAGATCTCTTCCATGCTGTGCTCCTGAAGGAAGGAGGTGCTTCATATATGGGTGACCAGGGAACTTAGTAGCAAAAGTTCCACTATGCCCAGCTTAGCAGGACTGGGCACCTGGGTCCACTTCCTAATACTTTCTGGCAGTCATTAATTCTGAAATTTTGTTGTTTCATCTTGGCTGATTTCCTCAGCCATTTTATATCTCCTCTATAAAATGTAATGCTTGTTTACCTCAGAATGTCTGAAGTCTTTCTGGTGCTCAGGTAAAAGACACCTGCCATATATGCTCAGAAAAGACATAAATTGCTCTATCTTTTGTAACATTTTAAAAGATCTTCATCTATTAACATCACAGTGTGACTGACAAGGCACATGCTGAAAGGCCATGAGAATTCTTTTTCTGCTCTTCCCGGCAGACAATAATCTGACATCTTTTTTTGTGATGTCTTGACTTAGAATCTACAATGGGAAACCATGTCTTTATCCTCATAAATAAACTTACAATACTGATGTTAAGTAGATAACCAGTAGTAATAAGTTGACACTGCTCAGAGGAGAATTATGTGAAGTTATAAGAGAATGGGAAAGAATCACATGCATTTGGCCACTTTTATGTAAATATTATTTGAAAACAGCTTAAAATCCTCTTTAATTTTTTGCGGGTACCCTACAAGACGCCCCATCATTCACAGCCCTCACTTACCATGTATCCTGGAGCACACGTACACTTCCCTGTGATGCTGTCACAGTCTGCACCGTTCTGGCAAGGGCAGGTCAGCTGGCAGCCTTCGCCGTAGTATCCAGGGGGACAGGTTTCATTGCAGTAGAGTCCAGCCCAGCCAGCTTTGCAGCTACATTCTCCAGAGAGTGGATGGCAACTAGTGAAGACAGACAAACATTAATGAGATGCGGACAGGGAAGAAAAAGACAGTCCGTAAGCAGGAGGAGAACTTTTTAAATGCAGTGCCAGCAAGGGTTCCACTGAGAACATACCAAACCTGAAACCTGTTAAGGACGGCAAACGTAAGCAGCTGTGTAAGTCAGGAACTGAACAGGGAATGTGGTGCTAAATACCAGCCTGGTGCAGCACTTCCAAACATCTGGGAACTGCCAGAGCACTGCTAAATTTACACCTTTGAAGCTTAGGCTTTTCCATTCTCAAACCAACGTGACTCGGGTTACTGACGTTAGCCACACCAGGATGAAGCCACACCACTGCATGACATGCACGTGCCACGCTCCTTGGCTGCGATACAGTCACAGATGTTCAGGGCTGGGAGAAATTCCACTGGATAGGGGGATGCAACCAAGGAAGTTGTGAAGATAAACCTGAGTCCTGTGGCACAAGTACTCTGCTCTGCTCTGCTCTACTCTGCTCCAGTTTGTGTTTTAACAGTGAGTGTCACCTCAGCAGAACTTTTCTGGAGGGAGAGGTAGAAAAGGACCCCACAGGTGCAGCTGGGAGTTGCCAGGCTTCCCTTGAGAGCTCAGTATGCTCTGGGGGCCTCTGCACCACAAGGTTGTGAGAGGTGGTGTAGTCTCTCTCCCGGGAGACTTTCCAAAGCTGCCTGGACTTGTTCCTGTGTGATCTGCTCTAGGGGATCTTGCTCTGGCAGGAGGTTGGACTAGATGATCTCTAGAGGTCCCTTCCAATCCCTTCCACTGTGTGAATCTGTGAAGAGCTCTGTCCAGCCATCGGTGGGAAAGATGAGAAATACTATTGCTACAAATCAGATTTTCTCTATTATTCTCACAAGAGAAAGTGAGGTTCTGCAAGGTGGCACCTCTCTATGGACATTTGTCCTGTTATTTAGTCTCATAGAAATTATTTCTTTTCCTTTACAATTATTTATTGCTATAGTTTAATACCGCAGGCATGACCAAATGGGTTTCTTTACACCTGTAAATTTAACATCATATATGTTAATTTTTGAAGTAACCTCATAAAACGTCATCTCAAAGTGTGTTTCTGGCAGTTACTGGTAGGAGAGGTTAGTCACATGCTGCTGTGACTAAGAATGATCAAATTTTGTGAGTGTCATATGTTTCATCATAAATAGTGTTTTACTGACTAATTAAAACAATTCATCAGCTCAACAAACTACCATCCATGAAATGCTTCTGACAAAGCAGTCCCTGAAATTATGGTTGTTCACAAAGCACCTCTTAACATTCAAATGAAAATAATAAAGGCTCGTTTTTTCCCTCTCTGTGTCTATTAATCATTACCTAACAGGAGCAGAAAGCTAAACATTAAAGAAATATTTTAAAGTGGATTTTTTGTTTCTCTGTTTTCACTACCACTGCACGTATCATATGGTTCCATAAGAACAGCATCTGTTGGCTAAATGAAATCTTTCAAACGTAATATATGATCATGGCAGTTTGAATCAGTCTGTGACAATTCAATTGCAAATACTACACTCTGTAAGAATTTCTACTCCAAGGTTGGCTCCTTCATCAGAGTGGAGAGCTTTTTTGCATGGGATACAAGCTATTTATTAAGAACTAAAAAGCATCCAAACAGGCTTTGCAGAAGAGTCTGTGGGAGACAGGGGCTTGTACTCCAAAGCAAGGTCTGGGGGAAGGTTGAGACTGTATTCTGCTCCCCTAAAGCCTTTTTACACTCTCTCATGAGGCTGTGAGCTAGGAACAGCCCAGTGCAGATGTTTGGGTCCCTGCATCCATATAATCCTCCCGCTGAAGCAAGAATGATTTAATTATGAGCCTGAGCACTTGTAGTCCTCCAGTGCTTTGAAATGCTTATCTTCTGTTGCTGTGAAGAGCGCTGGCATTGTAGGATTAGACAAAATCCTCCACATTAAATTCCAGGGTTATGGTACCAATAACAATAGTTCTGGGTAGGTAGCAACAGTTGGTGAAAAGACTACACAGCAGGAGAAGGGAAACTTCTCCTTACTACAGCAGAATAAATCTTTCCAAGGCTTTGGCAAGCCGAACGTTAACGTGTACCATAGTGTTGTGGTAGCCTAAAAAGCAAAAGGACCCCAAACGTACATAGCTCAGCCTGAAATGAGGTTGCAGGCTGTGTCTGGCCAGGGGATACAGGAGACTTGTCTCAGATACAAAGGATACAGTGCCCTGAATCACAAACACTGGTTGTACAATAAAGGTGCTCTAATGCAGCATGAACTTGAAGAAGGCTGCGATTCAGATGCTTAACCAAAATTTAGAAGACAGCTGTTCTCTTCCCAATCCTGCCAGTGAATCTTGGCCATGTAACTCACTCTTTCTGCATTCATCTTTCCCATCTGTAAAATGATGCCTTTCTTCCTCTGGAAAACTTTTCAAGATGTGCAGCTGATGTCACTAAATAGTACTATGTTTTTATTAATAATTGTTTTTCTCTATCCTGTATGAACTATTCCAGTAATTAATCAGAGTTAAATACTAAATGTATTGCAGCTTGTGATGTAGTAATAATATCTGTATGCATTTATGTGTGATTTAATTCTAATTATTTAATTCTTCTCTCTAACTGTATTGGTATTCTGTATAATTTCATCCTCTTTAAACTATGTGCGCAGACATGTAAGTACAGCTAAGAGGCGTCTCTACCATCCATCCAGCCACCTACCCATGCAGTCTATGCAGTGAGCTAAATGCTAGCTGCACTGAAGATGAGAACTCTGAGGCCCTTCATGGCAAAGGTGTTAAGGCGAAGGATAGGAAATACAGCCAGCGATGTGGATTATTTGTGTACTTCCTGCCTGTTCCGAATGTACCTTTCAAGGGCACGACTCCACAGAACTTTTTTCGCCAGCATGGGGTGCAGCACGTGTAAGTCACTTCTCCATGCCACCAATGCACTGACATGAAGAAACACACACAGTTCCTCCGGAGAAGGAGCACTGCATGGATGGGGAAGAGAATGTGAGGCCTCTGAAAGGGTCCCAGAAGGCAAACCCACTGACATCTACTTTCCAACCCCTTGCTGTGAGCAGGAACCCTACACCCTTGAAAGAGTTTGGCAGTGTTACACATTAGTATTTTGCATGGAGACTTAACAACTTTTATTTCTTCAAACCTCTTGCATAACAGGAAGGAATAGCGTAGCAAACCCAGAGTGAATGCAAGCAGCCAAGTGTCTGTGGCACTAGGCCAAGTAGGGGTGGAAACTGGAAGCTGTCCACAGCGCACAACATGACATGAGAAGGAAATTGTTCCGTGGGTCTTGCTGCACTTTGGAAGCTTCTGTACATTCCCTGGCTTTTGAGCCACATGTACAGCAACACAAGATGTATTTTTTTAAAATTTACTAGCTGAACTGAAAAACAGAAAGTCATTTTTGACCTTTACATTTTTGAAGCATCTAATTTTGAGGAAATCTGAGGAAACCAGGTAATTTAACTTTCTTAAGGCAAATTGGGAAAATAAATGCTTTAGACAGCACAGTCTGTTCCAAATTCTGATTTTGTTCTCCACACATCTTTCAGGCAAAACAACTTCTTCCCAGTGAATTTTCTGACTTTCTGTTTATACACTAGAACCAGTCATCTCATCTTAATTAACAACAGCCCCAATCCTTACTTCACAGTATTTGCTGTCTTTTGGTGGCCATTCTACATTCAGTCTCCCTTACTGAAGGGCCTTCTTGCTTTCAAAGAAGGAGCCACAACGAGACTGTAGAGTCACTACTGCATGTCTTCAAAGCCAGCCTCATTCAAGTGCATTATTGACTTAGCTCAAGGCAAACCATGTAAGGTCCATGGGGTTTGGTCTGTCCAAGACTTTCAGTCTTGAGGCAATAATTAGAGCCTCTGGAGATCTTTCCACTTCATCTGACTTTGGCACAGTAGGAAAGTGACAAGGCTGAAGAGGTCACTGTGCCTTCCTTCCCTTCTCAGGTCTCTGATCTGGGAAAGACCTTACTGTAGGAATATGGTTCCACACGCTGGCTCCACTCTGGTGTTCAAGAAGGCTGGGGCTGTTCCAGCCATTCATTTCCCCCTCTGCTTCTCAGAAGAGCAAGCCAGGACTATGCCTTTCTGACTATTGTAGACTGTCTCAATGTGCGTGTTTTGCATGGGGAGATTTTTTACAGGTGCATCCTTCCCTGAGGAAGGGCAGTCCACGTCGGCAGCGTATTCTAAATTACGTCATTCCGGGGTTGCTCAAAAGTCCTGTACAAAGTGCCTTTCAGCATGCTTTGATGAAGAAATTATTGGATGATGTTCTTCAGCCGTTACTATGCAGGAGGTTAGACTAGATGATCACACTGGTCTCTTCAAACATTAAATTAGATAGATCCATGAACATAGAAAAGCTGACTGTGTGTTTCTTAATGTTCCTGCCCAACTTGCTCCTCGAAGCCCCCTGAACTTTCCATTCCAGCCAGCTCTCCACTAACTAGATCAAATGAGTCAAAACCACTGACAGAAATGAGCAAGCGTCCCTCATCTTCTTTCAAGGGTTTATATCATTATTCTACACACTTGGGTATCACAAGAAGTAGCCGACACCTTAAACCGCTCTGAGGAAACTAGAAGGCTGTCAGTAAATGAATCACTTTGGAAGACCACAGTTCCAGTAATCAAAATTCAGGGGACGAATGGGAGGTGGTGGGCAGGTAGAGAAATAAGCTGCATGGGACTGGTTAAACAATCAGTAAAAAGATGTTTTCAGAATACGGAGTGCCTTTGGAGAAGGACATTTTCCATCAACTCTGACGCTCTTCGGCAACTGACAGCACTCCAAGGAGCTCATTGAAAAGTGGAAAGCTGAGATACCATGGAAGAATGAAAGAACATTTACAGATCTGCAGCTTGCTGATATCTCTTTGTTCCATAACAGCAGTGATAAGATGTAGGGA
>NW_010269981.1:86585-118902 GCF_000690775.1 Eurypyga helias
GAAAGACTAGACTCATTTATTAAGGAAATGGAGATACCATCTTAGCAGAGGATGCTGCAGGTGAAGCTGACGGAACAGTGATGGGAGGAAAGGCATAAAATATCTGCCAGACAGCACCAGGCATGGGGCAGGTACACGGTAAGAATGTAAGAATGACCACATGCCCAGGAGAGACCTGTGAGAGGATTTGATCTGCCACCTTTCTGAGCTCTCAAACCTGAGACCTCATCTTTCTTCACCGCTGGATGCTGCCAGGCTGTTCTTTCAGGAAGGATCTTCCAGCAAACCCCAGAGCACCTCCCAGATAGTACTTCGAGTAAGCCAGGATGAACTCTTGCACCCTCAAACCCACGATCTTCCTCCACTTAAAAGACTCCCAAGGAATTTAGCACTTAGCTGAGAAACCACAGCCAAGCTCAGCATTGGCCTGCAGTCCTTCCACTCCATTTACACCTTTATGGGAAAATGGGCACACAAACAGGTTTCTGCAGGCTAGCAGGGGGTGAGGACACACTGTGTCAGCTACTGCCCAAGAGCATATTCACACCCTCCGGTACTCAGGAAGAAGAGCTTTCACAGAGGAGCAGTTTACCGTGTATGTCCCGCAGGTTTAAGCCGTGCACGCTGGCAGGTGCTGCACAGCAGTGTGACACGCAGGGATTCTTGAGCCATCCCCTATCCTCAGTACTACACGACATTAACCTTTTGTGTATAATGCTCAGCTCATGCCTGAGGGACGTTATATTCTGCAATGATTTCATGATACACAGAATAATCAGAAGTGATAGAAGTCTGTTGTACAGAGCTACCTTCGAGGTGTCAAACACTTCGGATCCTTGCTGTCAAACCCAGCAGAGCTACAGCTATCTTTCTGTAGAGGACTCGTATCATCAGAATTACAAGGCTTTTAAATAATCCATTGTGAGCTCTGACTTGCAGTTAAGCAAAGCCTCACCACTCACAGTTGAACTTGAATTCACAAGAAAGATTACCTGTTTATTTCCAAGACTGAGACAAATAGAGTCTACCGCATGCACACAAACAGATTTGCCTGGAGTGTTTGTGTGTGTGTGT
Organism: Eurypyga helias; assembly: GCF_000690775.1. Classification (NCBI taxonomy): domain Eukaryota; kingdom Metazoa; phylum Chordata; class Aves; order Eurypygiformes; family Eurypygidae; genus Eurypyga; species Eurypyga helias. The sequence continues at coordinate 87,660 of NW_010269981.1, forward strand.
GTGTGTGTGTGTGCGTGCGAACAAATTAGGTGGTATTGCTTGCATACATAATTGAGGAGAGTCTTTATATTTTAGCAGGCTGCAAGATTGCAAGGTAGGTTTGTCATCATCAGCAAGACAGTCAGGTCCCTACCTGTCTGGTTTAAAATTGAAGAATGTCTGTATCAAGGGCATATTTGCTTGGGCATCAATTATCCCCACCTCCCTCTGGAGCCTACACAATCCTGAATTGGCTATGAATGTTTAACAGTAATGGACAGGAAACGGAGAAAATCAGGTGGGAGCCGAGGGGTCCAGCATCTTGGAGGGATGGTAAGGACCTGTGGGCACTCTAGTCCATCAGAATAGCTCAGACCAGGGTGTTTTTATTGTCCAGGCTCCCTTCACTGCACGTGAGGGAGCGAGGAATCTCCAAATAGCAATTCCTGTAGTCAGTAAACAAGGCAAGGAGTTACAAAAGGTAACAAATAGGATAATAGGAAAAACTAGTAAATTCTTCCTTTTTCAGGGTTTGGAAAACTTATTCAAGTCTGCAATAAGAAAGTAAATTCAAGCTATATATTCATATTAGGTATTCATATTCTAATTCATATTCATATTATAATTCATATTAGGTGCTCAAGACTGTTTGTGGCTCTAGGTCTTAGCGATAAGAACCTCAAGAATCAGATCCTAAGAAAAGCAAAAGGAAATAAAACATCGAAGCCTGACCTTTTAAGTGAGGCTGATATTTGTTTTCCTGAATATTTTGCACATACTGAGCAAAGAGCAGAATGAGGGACACATGAGGAGAGATGTCTATTTTGACAATGTTGCCTTTCTTACAGTTCCATAGACTGACTCGAGGATATTGATTTGGGTCTATTTATACATCTGCCTCAAGTGTTTTCAACAAGGTAATTTGCCACGAGACATAAACTGAAGCAAATTAGGTTTCATTTTGAAAGTCCCCTTGCTGTCTAGAGACCTAACAAGAAAACTCATGTCATAAAAAGAGTGAAAAGGATGGATTTGTGTAAATTTATCTGTAGTTGTGAAATTTCTGTGGGTTATCAAAGATACATATGGGCGTCATACAATAGTTGTTACGCCTAGAAGACTGCAGTTACGGGACAAGGCCATATGTCAGACTGATTCACATTTTAGCAGAACTGTTTAAATAGCTAACAAATACATGCTTAGCAGCTGGACTGAAGCTTATGGTTCCAAACCTGAGGTCATTTAAATCAAAGGTCACAGTCCAGAGGAACTGGCTGAGTTCTTTATTAAAACTACAGAGGAAAAGGGAGTAGGTGCAGTTAACTGCATTTTTTCCCAATGCTTTTATTTGAGCAGTCCCTGCACTAGTATGTAATACAATGCACATACCTGAGAGTGTTGGTAATATTGCAAGGACACTTCTTGTTGCATTTGAAGCCATAAAACCCTTCTGGACACATTCTTTCTTGGCAATAGATCCCTTTAAATCCAGGGTCACACATACATGCTCCATTGACATGGTAACACTTGGCACCATTTTGGCAGTCGCATCTTTGGGTGCACTGAAAGCCGTATGTCCCAATAGGACACTCCTCTTGACACCTGCAATGAAATAGGTGAGACACGATCCAATCAAATGCGGCAGTCTACTCTGCTTATGACTTTTACACGGGAATGGCTTTGTTAATGAATTAAGTACAAAATCATTGCTTATTTATTTACACAATACACTGTGAACTGATGATATCATTGGAGTGATGTGATATCTTGTGCATGTAAATTGCTATTAACTGAAGGTGCATTAATCTCTGTCCAATTATATCGTGCAAAATTTGCATTAGTTAATATTACTTTAGTTAACAAAGTGTAGTCTTGTTTCCTGGACCTTGACAATCCCATTCATCAACCACAAGAAATTGATATAGAATAAGATACTTCATTAAAAAAAAACCCTCATCTGCTTGCTTTCTCCTTATTATGGAAGGATTGTGCATCTTCTTTAAAAGCACACAGTCCTCTTAGTGATAATGAAGACTGAAAGGGAATGTGGTCTATTAAGCAATATTGAGTAAAGTGTTCTCCAGCAACGTATAGTTTTACCTTCCCTCTATACTGTCACTGCACCAGCTTTATGCCAACTAAGTGGAAAGATACTCTTCTGTCTTTAGTGTGCGTTCTGAGTAACTAAAGCTCAAATTTGCTTTTCATCTCTTACTCCAGGGACGCTCAGGAGTATAAAATCTCAAGAGAAATCACTTTCTCACTCCTCGGTATAGTATCTTCTCCAAAACTGCCAACATTTTTAATACTTGATACACACAAATTGGAACCTGCAAACACTATACACAGATTGTTTTAAATTGCACCTTCCATGGACTGTTTAAAATATTTCCCTACTGGATACACTATGAAATCTGCCAAAAACTCTGTTTCATTGTCCTACACAGGCAGTTTAAGTGTTCATAATATTTCCTACTTTGAAAAGCTTAACTAACGTCCTAAAGAAAGCAACTGATTCTGTGCTTGACATAATTCAGTGGTTTCAAAACTCCGCGGTGAGTCAGTACTACAGTTTACATGATCCACCATGAAATACAGACAGGCCTTTCCAGTTAATAAAAAAAAGAAAAGGAAGCCCAGAAAAGCCCAACTCCCTTATCGCATGGATGCCAGAAATTGGAAATTGCCTATCAGCATTAATTTAATCCTGAACATTGATTAAAGTGTATACTGTAAACTCAGTGGATAGAGGCAATTGTTAAATGTCTTTCTGCAGGTCATTTCACAGCTGGCAGGTGAGAGTTAATATAATGATCAGTAATAAAAGATTAATGTGTGATGCAAGCCAGGCAAAACTGCAACGAACAGTCAGTATATAAGAAGAGCATTACGTTTGCAGCTTCAGATTATCAGGTTTTACTAAAAATAAATGAACAAAGCAAAAGGCGTAGCTAGTGATTTAATTGCAGCCAGCAAGAAGGCAGTTCCTAGTTACACAACCCAAGTTCAAGAGTTCATCCGGGACCCAAAGAGAAGAGGAGCCTGTGACAAACAGGAAGAGCCCGGAGAATCACCAGCGCTCCTGGCTGCTAGCCCTGCTGCTCTCAGGGTAGTTCAGCTGCAAAAGGAAATAACCAGCCAAGAACGGGCAGCGTTAGGGCCGAGGCACTTGAAGCAAGTGAAATGCAATGAGGAACATATTAAAGCTGCCTTCCGTCTCCGTTGCTGTACACAGCTCTACTAGTTAGCAGGAGAGCACTGTACTCAACGAGATGAATACTTAGTCAATAGTGCACTATATCATTCTATATTTATAGAAGATGAAGCATTACCTAGCAGGGAGAAAAGCATATGGAAATGAAATATTGACGACCTAATCCATTTACATAATTAGCCTTTTTCTACTAACAATTTAACCAACTTATTTATTTGGAGATCAAGCAGCTACAGCTAATGAATTTTATACAAAGAATACTAATAATGACTCCTCTGGAACATAAGAATAATCACAGCAGGAATTTCTACTTAAACATCTTTCCTTTGCAACATATCAATCTAATGTGTCCATAGCACCATTAACAACCAGATACATTGTTCAATTAAATTACAAAATGAGCTGCTAAGCCCTAGTTATGTTTCTTGTTTAATCTACATTGCTTTCTGCCTATCTGGGGAGATTCATATTATAATATCCACTGAACTTTAATATGTGCTATAATTATTTGGGTTGGGATAGGATAATATGGCTGTCACCTGTAGAATTAATGGAAGCAATTTCACAAAATATTAAACATAAGACAGCCTGCTTAACAGATGAACTTAGTATACACACCTACATTTTTCTCCCAGATAATTTTTTTTCGTGGTGTAATATTGTAAAGTTTTTTAGGCTTTTCTGTTTGTTTTGAAACAGTGATCACTTTTAGGTAGCACAGAAAAATAGTAAAAGCTATCCAAGGTACGCTAACCTGGAGATTGCCGTTCTGTCGATAAAAGATGCAGGTCCAAACACAACAGCGACACAGTAAGTCTGCTCCTATTGTTGTAACAAATGGGGTGTTTATTCTGTTAAGATTCAATCTTTGGGCTTAATGGCAATATGAAAAACAAAGCTCAAACAGTACGTTCACTTTCCCTGTCAGCCGCTGAATTCTTAGACACCCCATCCTCAGCTTCTCACTGTGTTTCTGCTATTATTACTTGCCACTTGCCAAAACATCATTTACATGACATAACCAGTCATTTTAGCAGAGCACAAAGCTTCCCGGAGTTATTGCCAATTCCCTGGGTATTTAGTGCAGTTCCACTCCTGGCAAACAGGGAGGGAACAAAGTGTGGCAATTACACTTACACAGACCTTTATGACCGTTTCATCTCCACTAATATTTACCTCACTATGTTATTATCTCCTGCACAAGGCGAGGACCTGTAGTATCATACAGTACTTACTGACAATTAAGAAAGATGATAGCAGATAAAGTGTGTGTACCTTTTTATTGTTGCCATTCACAGTAGCTGTTATTATTAAGAAAATTTGTTCAGCGCCCTGTAAAATTTTAAAGAAAACCCTATTTTGCTGTGCAGCAGCATTCTGCTGTCCTTGCAGTTACACTGTAACGCTGAACTGGGAAGTAAAACAGACTTTAAAATGGTGCTGGCTAATCCGGCTCATCGTCCATGCTGGACGAACACCTAACTAAGGAAAGCAATTTAGGCTTTGTAAAGACCTTGTGCTCGCTCCTGCCTTCCCTGAGTCAGTGGGCAGTGTAGCGTTAGCTGACGGTAGTTACCAGGAAGGGAAGGGTCCGTGTGCCTGCTCAGCACAAACCGCTATGGGCAACGTGCTGTCCTAGCCCGCGCGAGAGGCAGAACTCCAGTTGAACAGAATGGGCCTAAGGTTTCACTTCTCCATTGAAGGCTGATTAAAGGCTGATAGATAAACATTCTGACAAGCCGTTTGAAAGGCGGGAACTTCTAGGACAATACAGTTTTTCCCCGCTGCTAGAAAAGCTTTCTGAACCGCCCTTTTACCTGACTCCTGCCTCATCCATCCTTCCACACACCTGCATTTCTGCTTTTCTGCCTCTCCTCTCGGTGTCTCTTGCTTCCCTGCTCCAGGATGGGCAGGTGAGCCAGGTCCACAATGTGACCTTCCCTTGGTTTCTTCTCCACCTCTTCCAACTGATCATGCCTTATTCTCTCCCTGGGACTGTCTCTCTGAGCACCATCTCTCCTTGGAGTCCAGATCCCTCTCACTTTTCTCCAAGTACAGATCTGAGGAGCTCACACCCCCTTTGCTCAAGGGCAGTGCTTGCAAACTCCTGTCAGCTCTGCCCCGCAGTGCCCCATCTCTCCCTGAGCCACCCTCTCCAGCCGCTCTCTGAGGGCGATCAGCAACAAAACCCTCTGCTTCCAACAGCAGGGGAACTAGGGCTTCTGCTTTCCACTTGCCACCTCCTCTCCTCATCCCCAAAGGGATCATATTGCTGGAGTGCGTAAGCGTTGCAGGCAGTTGGGCAGCTCCAGTGCTGTTCTCTCCCTGTGCCACAGACCTGTACCAAAGCCAGCTCTTCTGCTGCGTCCTCCCTCCCGGCCGGGGGCTGTATCGGCGGCTGAGCACAGGAGCTGGCTCAGCCGCAGGCTGCTGGCTGGGAGCTCCCGACTGCTCCAACACTGTTGATTCACCTACAGCCGGGAATCCATCTGGGCCTGCAACAACCAAACAAGGAGACCTAGAGACAGAGGGCCTCTGGGAGCCTGTCCCGAGCATGGCCAGGACCAGGGATGGCCTGGGATTGCGGTCTGGCACCAGAATTAGTGATCAGGCTGCAGATTTGGTTCTTTTGGTGAAATAGGTCTCCAAAAGGTGAGAAAGGGAAAGCTTTGGTTAGCAACAGTAATGATACAGCACCCTGTGTCTGAAATCACAGTCTTAGATGGAGAACAAGGGAAGAAAGACACACTGATGTCTTCTCCACTAAATTAATTTGAAATAATTAGTCTTTCCACCACATTTAACCCCATACAAATCTGGACATAATCTCCAGCGCCCCCTCCAATTACTGCTGTCGATAAAATGGAAACAAGGAACTTCCACATTTAGTGGGAAAGAGCATAGCCAGCTGAACGCCAGCACAGCGTTGCAGGTTGGGCTGTTTGTGTGCTATAGACCTGCTGAGTGTACAGTGAAGCAAGAAATGAGCAATTCCAACGAGCCTGCCTGCATAAAAGTGTCATTGTAGCGTATGTCAGTGTACTGCTACTAGCTTGTTCTAGCCAATGAAGAAAGGGAAGATCCAGGAGAAAGGGCTTTAGCACAGCACACACTACTGAGCTGTGCCCACCGTCTCTGGAAACGGCACGTGGAAGCTTGTTTAAGTGCAGCTTCCCCACCCCTGCCAGCCCTGCTGGCAGGATCAGCTGCGGGACTGAGCCAACATGTGTGACAATCCCACCTCGACTTTGCTGCGTAGTCACTTTGCTAAATCCATGACACCTCTGTAAAACAATATTATCAACTTCTCTGACTGATTTATGGGCGAAGGCTCTCATTTATACACTTTGAGGATTTATCACCTTTTGTTGGTGTCTGAGATGGATCAGGGCTGCAGCAGCACAGAGGGGCTGAGGGAAACATTAAACTCCTGCACTGCTTACTCTTGAGGATATTAATTTGTATAAATATAGTTCATTTACATATCTTGTAAACATGTAATGCTCTCTATTAAATTTATCACTGTAAATATCTAAATTAAATTTAATCCATTACATTTTAAAAGTTATTTAAAAAAAAAATGCAAATGGAGAGCATTGCCAATAAAAAGCAACAACATTACCACATTTATAATGCTTGAACTGCTTCAGAAGGACAAACCTAATTGGAGCAATAGAAACATAACACCATTTTCAGAGAGTAAGATTCTCCTAGAAGAGATATAAATATTGTCAGTCCATAGTTCAGACTAAAGGCTTTGGGGTTTAGGTTTTTACCTGTCTCCTATATAGCCAGCTGTACAGATGCATTTTCCTGTCACGGGATCACAGTGTCCTCCGTTGTGGCACGGACAGTCTTGGCTGCAGTTAATTCCAAATGTTCCAGGAGGACATGGCTGTGCACACACCAACCCCTGGTAAGGTTACAGAAAGAGCATATTTCAGTCAACATTCATAATGCAATACATTTCTATATGCAGCTTAGGTATTTATTGTCCTTGCTAAAGCCAGATCTATGTGCAGCGGCAGCATTTTCTGCTTAAGATGGGCTAAAGACAGTCTCAGAATTCTGCTACCAGAGTAGATGCCTGTTGACTCTATCCCCAGAAGGGATTTTTCTTGCCACTGTACAGTCACTGCTAATTCTCTCCTTTGGATTTCTCCTGGCTGGCAGCTGGGGTGGAAGGGTATTCACTGCTCCTTTTCGCAGGAAGGCTTGGGAGAGGTTAAAGGCAACCAGACGAGGCTGTATGTGTGCTGGTGGGTTTCCTTGTGAAACAGAGAGTCGGAAAAGCTGTTGGACCTGCCCTGGGTAAGTGTCACAAAGAGAACATTTGGGAAGAGCAGGATTGTTGGAAAGGCTGCACTGGGAGGATGAGTTCTGCTAGCTGTGTTAGTCTGCGGTGACGTCCCCTGTTCAGACAGCCCCACTTCATCCAACCATGATGAGCAAACACAACTGCTGGAGAAGTTCTCTACTTCTCTTCAGATCCTACGTTTGCAGTGGAGTATCTGCCTAATTCCTGAACACTGGCTGGATGCATCATCCAGCATCCTCCCAGCTTCTTCTCCCCAGCCTTGGAGCTACACCTCCTTCCCCCATTTTACACTCTCCTGCCTCTTTATTCTAGTCCACTCCAAATCCTTGTTGCAGACCCCCTTTTAGTCCTCTCCTTCATCCAGACCCAAATGCCCATCTCTGAGTTGTTTCCTCCTTCTCCTCCCTACTTGACCACCCCTGAAAGTGAAGAAAAGACAGGCTCCCAGTTTTGCTTGTGCACCCTGGCACTGCTCACAAGGAAAGGCAATTGCTGGGCAAGCCTTGTCCCAGCTGTTCAGCCCAAGGCAGAGAACGCTCACCATGGGCTGTGTCTTTGGAGAATTTACCTGCCAAACGCAGGGGGTTTTCCCCCCAAGTATCACATAATGTCCCCTGCCAAGTATCAGGGCCTTGGAAGGATTTCCCTAGACTTCCATAGAAGTTGTATGAATGTTTTTTATGTGAGCAAACATAAAATCTGAGGCTGGCATCCAGCTGAGAAACTTCAGCCAAAACAAGTCTGGCAGTGCTGGGATCTGAAGATGGGGTCCTGTAATGGAAAACGTTTGGCAACCATAGCAAGCAACGCGGCTGCCAGCGCCGTGCTCAGTGCTCAGCCTTTGACAGAAACAGTGGTTTTCTGCCTCTATTATTATTTTGTTTTAATCTCTCAGAAGTCTTATTTCCCTAACCAAGCCCGAGGGGCTCTGTGTTTTGAACAAGGCGCATATTAGACAAAACTTATACAAAACATGGAACAGGAACATAACGGCTGCTTTCACCCCTTGGGGCTCTCGCCTCACAGTTTGGGAAGTTTAGCAATATCAACAGCCCCAAAGTGGAGAGGCTGCTCTTCAATGTAATCATAAAACAGCTACTTCAAGTCTTTCCTGACCAGTGATAGGTGGCTCCTTGGCTGTAAAATTGACGGGTTGGCCTCAGTTCAAGAACTTTCAGATTACAGTGTTAAAAAACTGGTGTCTCTGGACTTGAGTAATACACAACACTATATATCTGAAAATGTAAGTACCCATTTATCTTGATAATAAATACTTTCTCTCTTCACATCTCAAAAGGAACAGGATTTCTATCAACGAATGATGAGAAAGCAATACTCTGTGATGCTTCCCCCCGGAGCCAGGAGAATCTTTAGGCATACTTTTTGCATTAATATGTACTAAGGGAATTCAAAACATCCCTCTCTGGAGGATCAAATGTCAGACCAACATTTCCTGCTGCTTATACATCTAATCAGTAAAGTTCACTCCATCAGCACCTTTTTAAGGCCCTGATCTCATCACCTTCTGCTTTTGACACTGTTTGATATATTATTACCATTTGGTAGTACAGAAAAGATTTTTTTCTGCTCTGTTTGCTTACACCACTCCATGTTTAAAGCCCACAACAGAAAGAAAAACCAGACAAAAATACAAATTATAGTTGCTTCATAAAGCCCGGAGTCCATGAGGACAAAAGTGATTAAGCAGAATGTGTTGTGTTAACATGGCACTGTGATGCAAAGTCTTGAGACGGGGATCTCACGTAAGGAAAGATTGCTGCTTTCCTGAGCACGCAGATCTAGTACTTCAAACGGCTTTCTGAGAAGCATTGTAATGTTAAATTTAACCTCTCTCCCTACTTCCTGAGAGTGGTTGGGGAATTTAATACTGCAAACGAGAAAGATGTATAGAATTAAACCCATAAATTGTTAATAAGGCCCTAAAGCAGCCACCCACTAACTCCCACAGCCACCAAGACACAGAAGTGGAAAAAGCCCAACATCATAGTATGCTGGAAGCCATGTTTTGTTGACTAGTTCAACAATATATGCTGTTAGTCATCATCCCCTTGGTGAAAAACCCATGGGACAATAAAATCTCACAGGCCACAGTTCGTATAACTTGTGCTTCTGGGCGAGTCTGCAGTGGGGGGAGGAAACAGGAGGAAAGAAATATTACAAGTAATAAAAGAACCAGGCTTTGAAGATGGCAGATCCAAGGAAGAACCTCCGAACCCTAGAATTTCCTCCTATTCCACTTACTGCCTTCCTTACATATCCCACAGGCAACCAAGCCCCTAAGGGAGCTGAGCTGCTGTTGATAAGCCTACCCTGGGAAAGGATAAAGGTCTCAGCTCATCCAGCAGCAATAAAATCCAAGTGGATTTGCACTTGAATAAATCCAGGGAGAATTCTCTCCTTCCAGCATGATGGTATATTCAATACATACATGCAGTCTCAAGCCTCGCAATCAGCAAGTAAAATTCCTGATGTCAAAGAAAGACTATCCATGGTGTTACATAAAAGAATGCCGTCTAGCAATCCCATCTCGCTTGCTCGTTTACAGCCCAATCATGTCTCACTTCCCAAACCATTCCAACCACCAAGAGTTAAAAATATAGCATGAATTTTTTTTTCCCCTCTTTCTGGGTAGAGAATTACCAGCTTTTCATTTAAACCCTGGAGAGACCCTTTATACTTAAAATCCCAACATTTACAAGCTGAGTGCTTTTACTTATAATTTCAGTTTCTTTCCCCGGAATACTTGATCTCTCTCTTCAATTTTCAGTTATACTTGTTTCAAACATCAATTGTTAACTCTAGGGTTTCTCTGGGGACAGAGCAGCCAACAACACAGTTTTCAGGAAAGTCTCTCTGGGCCACTAAAAATGCAGAGAAGAAACTCCAGGCTGTAAGGGACAGGACAGAAGAGTGGGCCAGAATACACGACCACAGATGCCGTGCAGCCCCAGTGCTGTGGTTCTTCTTCAGGGTCTATGCTGCATCCTGAAAGACCTGTAAAAACTTTCTGCTCTATTCTGATATTCTTGTATCTCTTCAGTGATTAACGTTGCAAAAAAAAAAAACTCTTGATAAAATACAGGTAAGGAAGAGTACAGTAAAACAACTCAGATCCTCAGAAATATTGGCATGCAGAAGATAAGGGGAGGGAAAAAAGAAACCCTAAAAGTAGTATCTTTAGGTTAATCACTTTATTGATTTCTTCTTGGGGTAGTGCCGAAATGGACTGATAGGCCCTCAAAAATATTTTAATTGCTTCCTTTACGCTTTAGCTCCAGTAGTCTTTAGGAAAGAGCCTTGTCTTTGTCTCCACTGCATGCCACTTGAGGGTCAGGTGCCATATTCCTACTTAAGTTTCAGAAGTTTTGCCTGCTTTGTCATTTGGAATGGCATACCATCGTCACAACCCTTGCCATGACTGGCCGAGTTAGAGTCTAACTCTCCAGTTAGAGAGAGATCCTCCATGCACAGCTTCCACCAAAAATTATGGGCAGCAATGTTGTTCTCCCAGGTTGCTGCCTGATAGGCACCAGAATCTCATGGGGGCAGCTGTGGGCTCAAGCGGAAGCAGCGTTTGTTGTACTAAAGGAACATAAACATCTCTCTCAGCCCATAAATGTTTCAACAGGAATAAGGTTCACATCAGAAGCCATAGCTGTGTGATGATCTTCAGGGTCTTCCACGTATCAAAATCGCGTCACAGTCCTTGCATGCATTAAAATCCAGCAAGATTGCTGAGAGACTAATCGTCAGGTACAGGAAAAATGTCAGGAAGTTTAGTGCAGCTGAACGGTATGTAGGCCTGTGAGAGTTGGCAAACCCCAGGAGTGTTAATTATTACATTATTGATAAAGTTGAGGACTTCTGAAGTGTGTGGCCTTGCTTTCTTGACACAAAGGCTTAAAGGTTAGGTCAATTTGCTCCCTCCAGTGTAACTCCTGATGCAAGCAAATCCATGACAATCAATGGGAATTATGCCTGCGTAAGGACAGGATGCTGAACTGTCTCTGCCCTGTGTATCGTCCTGCTTTAACGACTGCCTGAGCCGCTGAATTCCCCCTGGCTTCTCCCTCTCTCCTGAAGGGGAAACAGGACAGTGCTTTTGCCAGTGCTGAGCTGAGCTTTCAGCTTGCTGTCCTGTATGAGGGCAGTGTCTAAGGGTGCAGGGAATATTCCAAGGAACTGTAATTCAGAGACAATTTTTTTGTCTCTTCTCCCAGACAGAAGCATAATGAGTAGTCACTGCTCAGTTTACTGTTGTTTGCTGTGATGGTAGCTACCAGTCGTAGGCTGGTGGCCTGTTGGTAAGTGCTGTGCACACTGAACAAAGCGGGTGCCCGTTTCAGAACTGTTGGAGCCTCCTGACAAGGAATAGCAGATATGCATCACAAGCACACAGAGAACGATTAACCTCCTATTCCAAGTTCTAAATGAGGGATGAGCATGAACAAACTACGCACCGTCCATCCAGGAGGACAGGAGCATTCTCCAGTGATGTGGTGGCAGACTCCTTTGTTCTGGCAAGGGCAGCGCAGCTCACACTGAGCCCCATGACTGCCTGGGGGACAGCGCTCTTCACAACTTCATGGAGAGGGAAGAAACAAAAAACAAAGAGATCCTTTAAAAGAAATTACAGTAAATGAGGAAAATCCAAAACACAGGTCTTCATGGGAGTCCTTATGCAAATTATGAAGCCTCAGTGAGCCTGAGCTGGCATTACCAATTAGCCATGATTTCTCTTATTGCTGCTGGGGTTATTTATGTGCCACAGATCCAGTCCTGTAAGGCTGATGCATGTGTGTAACGTTACGCATGTACCAAATTCCACCCATCTCAACAGGACAACTCATATCCATTAAAAAAGCCCAGGAAAGTAAGAGTTGCAGGATGAAGCCCTCACTGTGCATTATGTGACATGGCAAGAACAGAAGCTGCAAATAGAATAAAAGGATGGGACTCGAATGCTCGAATTTCCTCAGTCACTACTAAATGTTAACATTTGCAGCGTATAATGGGCTGGCAAGAACTCAGCAGCATCTAAATGCTATTTAAGCTTGTTGGGTCTCTCATGTGGGGCCAGTGCTGGTCCCTCCAAAAAACAGTGTCTCCTACATTTGGACACTGGTGCTTTTCAGCATCGCTCCTTTCTGTAATCTGAAACTACAGGAGGTTCTTCCTCTGACGGAGAATCCTCTGGTGAGGGTGTTCGTACAACGTGTCAGTGGTTGGCCCTGCAAGTGCCCACTGCGCAGAACTGACATTCTCATGTCAATAGGACCACTCCTAATCATAAGCAGAGTCTTTAGCAGTGAGGGCTTCCAGGACTGAAGTTACAAGTCTAGGAGGAAATCAGGTACTAAATAAAATATTCAAAAGCTGTATCACTTATTTATGAGGGTTAATATTGTCTTTCTTTTTTACCTTCCCCTTCACGCAGGTCAACAAATAATATTAGACTGCAAAAGTATTAAGTCACCTGTAATAGATCTCCAACAAATTCAGTGACTAAATTCTCTTTTCCCCTTAAATAATTTTGAAAAACATAATTACTTCTGAAACTACTGAAAGATCTCTAATGAGAACTGATGTTACACTGTGGGCAATTTTAAACAAGGAACTATTGCTTGCTGTCCTAAAATTAATATGCAGATTTTGTGAATCCTACTGGTAAACTTTCAGTGTGGTGGATGGGGATTTAGCTACATGATTCTCGTTAAAGTTAATAGGAGTCACATAGCTAAATCCCTGCTCACTATGCTAAAAATTTACCCCCTAGATAGTAAGCTGATATAGTTAACAGTAATGCTTCCTCAGTTAGATTGAAAGTCAAGTAAATTGGGGATGGTAGGTCCCATTTGATACTGCGTTGGACTGCTAATGAGTTCAATGTCCAATTGCTTATAAAAACTCAACTGTAATTTGGATTGTATTCACATACTGAAATTAGGAACAGGTACAGTTGTTGTACAAGCTGGAAAATATAATGGATTTTTAAGTTCACTTTAGCACTAAATTTTATTTTATTATGCAGACAGGCATAATTAGCAGAAAAAATAGGAGTTTCTCCTTTATTCAGTCTCTCTGAAATTCTGTTACCTGATCTACCGAAGGAAAGTTCACCACAGAGAGATTGTGTGAACTTTGCCAATTGCTCATCTCATTAACAGTGGTCAAAGCAAGGCTGTTAAATGATGCGGAGTAAAATACACCTATCAGTGAACTTACAACACCCCTGTGTATCCAGGAGCACAGTGACATTCTCCCGTTCTATGGTCGCAGGTGGCTCCGTTGTGACATTGGCATTTTAACTGGCAGGCCTTGCCGTAGCTCCCGGGGTCGCAGAGCTCTTCGCAGCGCCATCCTCGGTACCCATCCGCGCAGACGCAGGCGCCCGTGATGGGGTTGCAGAGCGCCGCGTTCTGACACTGGCAGCGGTTGCTGCAGTGGGGTCCCCAGTGATCGCTGTCGCAACCTGGAAAACAGTCATTTCCCAAGACGATTAGGAAAGCGCATCCCGAGCGGCTCATCGCGGCCTCTTCTGCGCAGGCTGGCAAGCAGGCAGAGGCACTGTTAATGCCAGCAACTTTCTAGAGGGCCCTCCAACTTTTTAAAACTACCTCCCCTGGTCCACCAATTATAGAATCATGGAATGGTTTGGGTTGGAAGGGACCTTAAAGATCATCTAGTTCCAACCCCCCTGCCATGGGCAGGGACACCTTCCATAGCCCAGGTTGCTCAAGCCTCATCCAGCCTGGCCTTGGACACTCCCAGGGATGGGGCATCCACAGCTTCTCTGGGCAACACTACAATGTACTTTAGCATGCAGAGAGACAGCAGCACTGGTTACATACCTAAATTTGAGGGCTTGTTTAACACCCTTATTGGATCAGGACCTAAATCTTTTAATATCCTGTTTCTTAGTGCTCTTAGGTAGCTGGAAGGGATGAATTTATAGTGGAATGAGATGCCGAGGATCGCATCCTGACTGCAGCGTAGCTAATGGCAGATAGTTTTGCCAGTCAAATCCTGCAGATTTAATTATGTCATCCAATATTGTTTCTTTGCACGGTTCCCATAAGGTAATAAATACGATAATCTAAAGAAGGCTTTTTGCTTTGGTGGTGTTTTTTGGTTTGTTTCAATTTGGGTTTTGCTGGAGTAAAGAGATGGTAGGCAAGAATATAACACTGGAGACAGGATTTCATGAGGCTGAGCAGGCTGAGGGATGAAGTTATGGAGTGTGTGTGTTGGGTAATTTCTGTCCTAGCAACAGTAGGTACTAGCAGTACAGAAGGGCCCCAAACCCCATGGCCATTGGCGCAGCGAGGAGGTTCCCTACAGAGTGCATCGAAGCACAGGAAGAACACTTCACTCCACAATCCTGCCTGATCCCTTCTCCTTGTTTGTGGATCATACGCAGGATGAGAGCGGGAAGTCAGCACTACAGAAACAGCTCGATCCTGGTTTGCTACAGAAACAGCAATGAGCACCTGCAAAACACCCATTTCATATGGATGCATACTAAACAGGCAGCTCAGAGCAAACAGCCAGAGGTGAAGGTTTCCTCAGAAAATGGTCAGCAGAAAACCAAGGATTTCTTCAGTAGTCCTGCCCCCCCCTTCGTAGTCTCTCAGTAGAGCTATGTCAAGAGTGAACAAAGTCATCCCTCTGTTCACAACAGAGTTGCTGGCAAAATCCCTGGTAAAGACACAGTTACAGATCATTTGCCAGGTACAGCTGGTTGAGCTCAGAGAGCTGGTTCCAATTACACCAACACTCCTGCTAGCGTAAAATCCACTGCCATGCAGGCAACGAGTGCATAATCCCAGCAACAGAGCTGGCTGCACAAGCCCTTGCAGTTGCAAACATGTGAACTAATCCCCAGGTGACACTCCTGCTTCTCAGGCCTGGGTCTCCTTTCCAGACTTGGCAAGGTAAATGTAAAGCCCACTTATGCCTGAAGCTCTTATCCTAGGAATTTGATAGCCCTCCCTTTCTACAGCACATGGCTATAAACTATACACTCCAGACAACTATAGCGACCAGTTCATTTTGGCAATCCTTTTGTCCTTCTGCTAGAGAAGCAGGATACTCGTTGGTCAGGCTGAGGGTATTCAGCAGAAAAAGACGAGAAAGACACATTAATCAACTAGCATTCCTGATTACTAATTTGCAAACTTGTGTTTCTTGAGCAACGGTGTTAAAGGCCAAAATAAACCGATGGGAAGACAATTCCAGGGTCTCCAGAAGGATCTGAGGGATCGTACAGGATGCGCGTGCAGAGAGAGATGGGTTTGTGTCCTGCAGAAAGCAGAGCATGCAACATACCCCTGTGCAGAGTCCTGCTGGTGCCTCACACAAGACATTTTATTGCTTTGCCTCATTTTTCCCACAGCTGTAAACAGGGATGATAGTTCCTCACCAACACCGCTGGGAGCCGAGCAAACAAAATCTTACTCTTTATAAGTCTTAAATTATTACTGAGAATCCGTGGAAAGAGATGATCTATCTTCATTTCACAGAGACATTCGCTGAGACTCTGTAAGCCGTCTGGGGCAGGGAGCAAATCTGCTGGAGCTGATGGGAATTTCCCAGAAATTTCCGTTCCAGAAACACTGATTTGTTTGCCACGGAACTTGACCATCAAGGCATGCAGTTCTGCGTGTCCCCACACAGGCAGAGCCCATAGCCCCTTACATGGGCAAGTGGGATGCAGGAATCAAGCATAACCCTGCCTGCCTCAGGGACTTAATTCCTGCCTTACCACACCTCACAATAAAGCCCTGGCTATCAGACTGTGGGTTGCTTTGGGCTGATGTAATTCCAGCTGCAATTAATTTGCTTAATATGAATAAATAACCCTCATTAGAAGATGTGACTTATACCCTTGGTCTTCCAGGTCTCAGGTGAGTGCTCTAATTATCAGATTTGTCTGCTCACTTTGTTTTACACTTCAAGAAAAGTGAAGGGGAAAGCAAACCTTTTATAGGAAGGGAAAACGATTTCCCATCTCAAGCATCTTGTTTCACATTTACAGTGTCTGCCCCAAACACAACTCCTTTTATGTAAGTCAATCTTAATTGAACACTTATTTACTACTGATACGTGTCAACATGCTTGCTTTCTCCCTGTACCAGATTCGCCCCAGAATCTAGCCAAAGGGTAGAGCAAAATGCTGAAGTAAAGATCAGAAATTCCTCTAATTGGTTGTAAAATCATAAAATCCTCAAATCTGGAAAATAGAAGAGGCCCATAGTGACCAGAAAACCAGCTGGCAGTCAGATTTTTCCAAGGGCTTATAAGTACAAGGCATCAGTAAGCACACACTGCAACATTCAGTGTGTTTAGCCCCAAGTAGCTAGCCAAAATGTTTTAATTATCAATGAAATAAAACAGCTTGGCATACCAGATAGCTACTCAGAATGAGAATTTCAAGGGGATTTATAAGGGAGAGGACATAAAAATAAGGATTAAAGTACATCTGAATGCTCATGGAAGACAGAAAACAGAATTACAAAAAGGTGGGGCTTGTCCCGTGTCTCATTTACAGCGCCTGATCCAGCCTTTGCACTTGTCAGGCTCCTTTTCATGTCCTAAAGCTACAAGCAGGTTTTTGACTAGTTCTCTAAATGGTTTGAAACTGGAGCCATAGGATGTGTGTGTAACCAAGGTGAACATCCTGCTTCCTCTCTAGTGACAGGACCATGCATGTGCAATGCCAAGTTGGCCTCTTCTAGCCTTAAGTCCTCACCTCAGATGGTAAAGACTAAAGACTTTTTGCTTTTCACTATCAGTTCAAGCCCTTTACATGCCACGATGAGTGCAGCCATTTAATGCAGTATCAGTTCATCCACTGCAGATTAAATGCAAAGGGACTGGAGTGAAATTCATTGGCGATGTGTTAGTGTGAAATTTGTGACAGGGAAATACCATCCTCACCTGGTGTTACGCTGCAGTAATCTCACATGAACATAAGATCGTTGTTGCTCAAAGTTTATCTGTTCCTGCTGGTTTTCTTTTCCCCTTTCCTTTAAGTCCCATATTACAGTGACAGACTGGGGAGTTGCAAGCAAACTCTTTACCTGTGTGATTTCACTGGGACAGTATGTGACATTTATATTGTGACAACACACAGACCTGCACTGCGGTAGCTGTGTACCTTTGCAAAGGTAGGCACGTGCCGCGTCGATAACCTGAATGCAAGCACCTACAAGTAATTCCACTGAGCTCAGTCGGATCACTCCTGTGTGAGACTTCCCACATGCATAACTAGCTACAGGATTGGGATCTTGTACTTCCATTTAGAAGATTAAAAAAACAGAAGAAAGCACGGACTTCAGCAACCAAGACTATTTTTTCTATATACATCAGTGTGGCAAATCCCAGCTGGTGTGTGATAGGGATTCCAGTTTCCAAGATACAGTGGAAGCAGCCTCAGAGCCAGGGAAGCCTGCTGCACCTCAGGACTGTCAGCAGCCCCTCTCCTATGGGCACAGAGAGGCCATTTTAAAATAGAACCCAAGCCTAGCACAGTTTAATCCTGCTCTTGTTGATAGGCTCTATGTGTTACCATAATAGAGATAAAGAATAATAGCAACGACATGTGAACAGAAAGCTGATTAAAGCTTACACAAGAGCTACACTGTAAATGCATATGCCGTTAAAAACGTCAAAATGATACAGAGACTTTAACTGTACCATCAATAAGAAAAGCAACCTGAGAGTGGTGATGCCAGGGAGGTACAAACGCTCCCTTTAGACTCATGTGTGGATGTCAATACTATGAGGGATGAGTCCGAAATAGCTAACGCTCTCTTGGGAGATGCTACATTAAAGGGATCTGCCATATTTCAGGTCACGTGCTAACATTCCCTGGCAAACGTGCTAACTTACTCACTTTTTCTCCTTCGAAAATATGACTGGAGATTAATTGCCACCAATAAAAATGAATATAACTCTGTAAAGGATGATGCTGGATGTCTGAGCGTAATTACAGTTGTCTGCATAGGGTGGGATGGCAGGAGAAAGATTCATCCCCCCGTGGAAAGCTTGTGCAATACAGCAAAAGGGGTTTCTTCCTCTCGGCATCCCTACCCCCACCTGCAAGCCTCGGTGGCTTGCTGAAGCCAGGGCTAGTTAAGGCCATCTCCGCCGCTGTAGGCGTGCGTGACATCCCGTTACCAACGCTGTCCTGTTAAATACAGGATGAAGACACATTGCAAGTGCTGCTCCGCTCCCACATGGCCAGTTTTCCCTCTAGGAATGACCAGTGAACTGCTGTGTTCTGGGTCAACAGAGCTACCCAGTATTTAGTGCAGCAGCACAAGGTGGAGAACAACGAAGCAAACACACAGGTTTGAAAATGTAATAGATAAATAAAAGGACTCCCAAGGAAGGGATGGTATTTATTGAGCGACTTATCCGAGCAAGAGAGTCAAAAGTGCTCTTCCAATGCTTTTCCATCACTGCAAAGATACACTAATACTGCAAAAACAGCACCTTCTCTCACAGCAGCACCAGGATCTGTGGTGTTAACGCCAATGTCTGTTTTGTTCTCGCTGGCGTAAGCCTGCGCGTGTCTCCGTACAGTGACCGGTCCTGGATTCCAGGTGTGCACCCTACACGGTCTGCTGAAGGCACAGCTGGAAAACATACTTGCTTTTCTTAGCCCAAGGACTCAGGGCCATGTTTGGCTGTTGCTGATCTTCAATTAATCCATGTTTTAAAGGAACTTTCTGCAAATTTGCGAAAGCAAAAATGTAGCTGATTATAGTCAAAAGGTATTGATTATAGTTAATAATCAATATTCTGGAACACTTCCAAATTCAGTTTGTTTAAATGAGATAGTAGCCTTAAAAAAATGCAAACAGTAAAGAAAATTAACTTACTAAATCAAGGAGGACATAGTTTGATAGATTATTTTAGAATTTATTTTGAAATTAGGGCTAGATTCTCCCCTTACTAGAACTGTGCTGCCATAGCATGATTATACGAATCCCAAATAGGGTGAAAGGCAGCCCTAACGCTGCGGGGGGTTTTTTTGGTCTAATTCAGTTTTGGAGTCTGACTGGGTTTTACATGGTTGGTCTAGCTAAAGCAGGCAAAGAAACAGCAAAAGCTGAAACATATGCTTGGATGTAGTGAATAAAAGATAAAATAATCAATTATCTCTTTATTCCTTGCCCTTAGCCCAGTAGGAAAATTATAGTCCCTGTATCGAGCTGACGTGTACTCACTGTACACACATGATTCATTTTGGCACAGTTTGACACCTTTGGAAACGAAAGCCAAGGCTGCAATAGGTTTGAGAGAAGGTCCATGAGGAGGGAATCCCCTTACAATGACAGTTCACACCGCTCTGCGTTTGGCTCCAAGCAGCATTGCACCCCTCAGGGAATACCGATACTCTTCTAAAGGCATGAGCCAGTGTATGGAAAAGTTATTCGCTGAGCTGCTTGATTCTAAACCAAAATACCATGTTTATAAGACTGTTTATCCTCGGAATTTCTAACACATGTTTATGGCCCATGGCTGTCCCCAAAATAACCAAGATTTTCAGAAATTCCCTTCAAAAATGTTCTTACAAATGCTAAGAGACCAACATTCTAATTGTCCTGCTCGGGGGTTACAAATGAGAGGGGTCCTATCTGTCAAAGCAACAGATAGGTTGGATTTCTGTAAATAAATACTTTCTTGGGGGACAATAAAGTTAACAGTAGATTTTTATAAATAATCCTGCTCCAAATATAATTCAGACTATCTGAACTACGTAGCAGGCAGGGAGTTGGTAGCATTGTTCATCTTCCACTGTACAATGCTTTGTTCAGTCCCTGACAACTTCCCTGTTGTGTAGAATTTACCATCTCTAGTTTCAGTTGCAGGGTCACTCAGTCTGTTGGCTTAAGGAATGGAGGAAAGGGAATTTTAGCTTAGACCAGTAAGCTAAAGCAGTTATTCTTGCTAAAGTACATTTTTATATCCTTTTCACCGACGAGCTGGGACACCTTCCACGCACAGAGCAATAGCTTGAAATCTGGCAGAGCAGTCCCACACCCAGGAGTGTGCTCATGTGTCCCCAGTGAAAATCCACCTGTACCTGATCAAACTATGAAAAATGCAATTCGCAGGCACTCAGTGCCACCTCTGGATAATTCATTACCTACATTCCTCAAAGATTTCATCTGTATTAAAAGCAGCCTGCAATTAAAGGCTTCAGGGGCTTAGCAGGACCTCTCCTACAACTGCTCCTCGTAGCAGCCATGGGCCACTGGCTGTTTAATCTCCATGTAGTAAGTGGCCCACGGAGAGGGTGACAGCCTTCTACTCTTGGTCCATTACCCACATGTCAGAGGTTTGCTCTGGTCCATGCTGATGAACCGTCTGTGTATCAGTTTGCTGACACTCTTGAAGGGATTTTTCATATTCTCCATTTGCTTTTTAAGGAAAAACAAACAAACCAGGGAACATCACACATAAATAGGTATTTGACTTAGGAAGTTGGTGTCACAAAAATAAGAAAATGTCAGATTAAAGGTTGGAAGTGCAGCAGTAATTCAGTACTTGATCTATGAATTATGGTATTTTCTTTAATTATGTGAGCACAGGCTCCCGTTTACATGCCCTGGCATTTTCTGTCTTCTGAGCTTGTAGCTCTGCAGCCTTAAGGTTCCTAAACATGCGTTTCTGTGCAACGGTGTATGCACTAGCATTTTTATCTCCAATGCCAGACTTTCAGTCACAGCATACACAACTATAATGAAGAAAATGCCAGTCTCAATGTTTACGTCTCTAAGACTGCCCAGAGAACATATTTTGCATATGTAAATATGCATTTGTAAAAGTATCCACCCAAGTGGCAAAAGCCTGAGGTTAATCTGAGGCTGACAGAACTCTGAGTCAATCTCATTTTCCAAGTTTATAGATCAGTCTTCATCAGGTAGGAGGGAAAAGATGGGAAGGGAACATCAGCCAGTTTTTCCCAAAATGGACAGATTATTACTCACAGAAGGAAATTAATCTTATTTTGTGTTTGGGTTTTGTTTTTCTCAGAGACAGGAGAACAGCTTTTCATCCTTCAAGAAAGATTGTACTGATTCTCTCTCAAGTTCATTGTCTGAATCAGATAAGAAACATGTGGCTGATTTAGGTCGTGATTTAATCTCAGATGATGATCTCATTAGTCACTGACTCTCCAACATGTGGTACCTAATTCAATCACAGCAGCCTAGAGACCCTGCAGTTTATTCAGTATCCTCTGAGGAAACATTTTCTTTCCAAAGTAATCCTCGTTTAAAGAACATTCCTACAGTATTCCATAGAACGCACAGAACAGTTGCCTAGTTGTACGTTTTTAATTTAGATAACGGAAAACAAAGTCACTCTAAGTCAAAGAAAAGTTGAGTATTTGGATGTCAGCCTCGTCAAATCCTGTAATGAACCTAATATATTTTGGAAGCAGCAAAACGGGAGAAACAACTTCTACTCCTGACAGATATCAAAGTGTTGTGTTTTCAGAATTTTCATCATGAGCTGTTTTGACAGAGGCTTCAAAAGAAGTGAAAATTAGAACAGAAAAAAAATCAGAGAATATTTCCTATTTCTTTTTGTAGGAATTACTGCTAAGTTTAATGAGCCTTTAACTCTACTGACACTCTAGATGTTACAAGGAGTTTAAAACCATGAAACGCTTCATAAGGGAGCGACAACATTCTATACAACACTGGCGGCTTGTCTTCTCATTACAGTTTTTTCAGAGAAGATGCTGCATTCTTTAAAATGTTTTTAGTGTCATATTAATGGGAGGCAAAGTCTGTTCTTTAATTAGAATTTTACTGTGGTGAATTAAAAAATACATGGGCAGAGTATCAGGAGTCTAATAAAACTAAATGAAGATACTATCTTTCCTCTGTATGAAACCCAGCAGTCTTTGCTCTGGAACACTTCCATCAATACTTCATTATTATTGTCTAGGATGGGATTGTGGTAATAAGATCTGCAAGTAGCTTACTTCCAAATTCTGCCTTCCAACTGGGTGAAACTTCTCTCTCTCTCCATCTGTAATGGACTTTAGATGTTTTCATTGACTGTGTCATGAAATTGTCCTGTTATGCTTCTGTACAGAAGTACTACCAGTTTTGCCTTCAGGAAGGGGTAGAAACACATTTGGCTATGCCTAAAACACACCACAACAGGTAGAGAGGAAGAGATAAAGCATCCTTCAGCAAGGAGGAGTTAGGGAGGCCACTGGAGGGGCTCAGAGGGGCGGCAGCAGCATTGTTCTAGGGAGATTCAAAGAAAACTATGCAGAAACAGAGAGAGAGGCCTTTGTCACTGGAGATTAGGAGCTGTAGATACAACATCTGTGCCTGGTATGAAACAGCCCAAAGGCTTATAAAAAGCTATGTGCATACGGCTACTTGCTCTTCTACATAGTGTATGGGCTCTGGCTGAGTGCGGAGCAAGGCAGAGTCGTGAGAGCAGAAACAAACCCTCTTCCCCTTCTCAGTTCATTCATGCCAGCTGACTCTGATGAGGTTGAGAGCAGATCCATAGGGCCAGTCCAGCAACTGCAGTGGGCTAGCCGTGCTGGATGCCCTTCAGTCATGTCCTCATCAAGCTCAATGCAACTGGGCAAGAGAACGTTGTCCATTCCCTGTGGAATGGGTGAAAGTAATCCAGTCTGTCCACCGAAGTCACCTTGCCAACTTCTGTGGCTGCAGAGCGGTGTTAACTGCAGAGGATCGAGTGGGATCAACCCCATTTGGCAAAGCCCTCAGGGAGATGTGCTCAGGTCTATTTTTCACAGCACATAAACCAAGCATCGGAAGGTCACCCTGTTGATGTTTTGCCAGATATGCAATACACCTTTATTTGCAGTTAAAGCAGTGCTTGAAGAAGAAAAGCTTCTTGTCACAGCAAGCATTAGAGAGCACATTCCTTCTCATTCCCACTCACACGCAGGGATGTATGTGTCCCTTCACCTTTGACTGCGTAGGTCAGCATGCAAATAGACATTAGCAAAAGGATTGGCCAATCAGTGGATAAATGGTACTATCAAGACAAGCATATGCTACAGCGAGCTAGCCAGCTTCAAATTATACCACAAAGATTCATATTCAAGGGGATGTATAAGCACATCCCTCATGCATAACACAACACAACACAACACATGGTACTATCTCATCAGTCATTTTTAAGGTGGTCAATAAGCAATTAATTTTATTGTGTTGATAGTGAAACCCAAAGTAAACACTGTGGATTGTGGTACTTGGTTTTATTTCCAACAGTGTAGCTGTAGAGTAAAAAGAACCGCTTTTTCCCCTTTGCCACAGTCCCACCCTAATGTCTACCACCTGTGCACTGCTTTTCCACCAAATAGTATTGATGTAACAGATGTTCTGTCCCAGTAATGGAATCTAGGAAAAATCTTACCTTCTCTAGTGTGAATTCTGTTACCTAAGGACTATGGGAGAGAGTTAGCGCAGCAGAAGGCCTGGTGGCCTTTGAAATGGGATTGTCTTTTATATGATTGTCTTTTATATCTAAAACAGTTCAAAGGCTTACAAAAAGCTATGTGCAGGTATCCACACAAGCTACTTGCTGTTCTCTTTTCTTCTAGGCATATTTGAATCTTCAGATGACTCTTTAATGTTACCTAATGTCTTCAAGATATCTTAAATACACTGCTGACTTTCTCTTATAAACCATTAATAGTAATGTCCCTTTCAGGCACATAAAAGAAGCAGTTTTTTAAAAAGTCTTGCCCTGTGAACCCAGTAAAAACTAGAATATTCACCAACCAAAACCACATGGCGAGACTCAGCACAGCCTCTGCAAAATCGTTTTTATATGTTTACCAGCAGAAAATAGCAAGTCCAAAATTACTGGGGACAAAATGTAAAAATACTGAAATACTAGAGTATTAAGCCCTCTTTCCTCTTTTTCACTGCACCCAGGCACTGAGATGTGGGATGTTCTGTTAATAACAAGATACTCAGAGATGTAGGCAAATACTGCGTAGCTTAAATACAGGGAGGCAAAGCATGGATGGGTTTGAGTGGGATGGGGATGGCAGAGGACACACACCCCAGCATCAGGAGGGTTTTATGCAGCAAAATCCCCGTGTCCCTAAAGCAGCTCCTCAGACTGCAACGCTGCTGCAGCTCTTCTGCACCACTTATTTAGGATGCTTTAGAGCAAAGCAGCCACAGGTCTCGTAACCTGATCCAGCAGCTTATGCTGACATCACGGCCAGCAACCAAATGCACAAGCCCCAAGTGCTGAGCAGAAAAGAAAGAAGCTGCTGCCTGTCTCCCTACAGCTTCCTCTACATACTGGTAGGGCTTTGGTTTCCTTCGGGAGAGCCAGGCAGGAAGACAGTCTTGTCTCATAGATTATTAAGATTTGATGTCTAAACCTTGATATTCTATTTTGACTTCCAAACGTGCTCAGATGTTGTTCACAGAAGCATAAATTAATGCCAATTTCTAAACCAGAAGTTGTGCTAAACTGGGAAATGAAACTTTTTGTTATGATGTTAAAAACAGACAATTCTTAAACTGTTTTACATTTTGAAAAACAGGATGATCAAAACTGTTCATCCTCACAATCAGTTACGGGTTTGCTGAACTGAAATGTTTTGACAAATCACAACCATATGGAAGCCAGTGCTTTCGCAACAGTTTCCCCATCGTGGATTACTGCATGGAGTAATCGAATGTCAGGCAGGCAGGAAACAGTAAATCATCGCTCCACATGTTTTTTCCTCATTGTTTACAAACAATGTGCTGCTGCCTCCACCATTATCAGTGGGTCAACTTCAAAGAATCCAGGAAAATTTCCGCAGCAGCTCAAGTGCCCAGCTCTGCTGTGACAGTTTGTGGAGGTTCAGTCTCACTTTTAGCAGCCTGAGAAACGGCCATTGTCAAAGAGCTTTCTCTCGGGATTAATTTAATTTCTCTCTTTTTTAGTGACAAGTGTCACCGAAAAGTAAAAAGCAAAACAGACATAGGTGACTTCCTGGCTGGATGGCGGCAGGGAGGCGAACAGGATTGTGCTGGAAGAGAACACAGCATTAAGGTTTCTAAATGCCAGGTTCTCTATAAGGTTCAGATCCCTACATTTTCCTAGGGGTAGCAGAGCTCTATTTTAAAACCCTTAGGAAAAAAGAGAGGTTTTCAGATGAGACCATCATCAGAATTGTCCATGGTGCCCATCACAAGCATCTTGGACCCAATCCAGTGCCACTTACAGTCAATTTCTTTCTGTTGACTGTCATGGTCTTTGACAGGGGCTGCCCATCACGGGCCAAGTTAGTGCCATCTGGAAAGTGACTTCGATGCCACAACCTTCACGTTCCCTTTGCTAAGCCAGGTTCTCCGCTGGCTGCAGAGCAAACACTGCACGCACACACCAAAGATTAAATCATCGATGAGAAGAAAATGACATGACCCCAGAGTGGACCGTTTTCCTTGCTGGTAAACAGGAACCACCCAGGGAAATGTTGAACACGGCCTGATGCTTGTGCAGATGGTGATTGTGGAGTAGATGATGATTTAGGAATGCTGCTGACACACATACACAAATCTGATGACACAGGAAATTAAGAGCCGTTCGTCTCCCCGCCCCCCCCACCTTCGGAAGAAGTTACTAAATATAGCTCACCCTTTAAATAATTAAGGATATCTGCAGAATGTTGTTGTTTTTGAAAGGGTTCTTTCCTGAACTGGATTTTCCTCATCAGGCTTAGTAATCAAGTTGTTTTATTTGGAATGGATAATTATTAGTTGAATAATTAATTATTCAGAGTACATTTCTAAATGAAGTTCAAAGTGTGCTGGTATAATAAAAAAAATTACAATATGCAACAATTTTGGTTCTAAATGGTGTGATACGATCAAATTGTGTAGGTTTTATGCACATCTAATAGATTTACCTCCATCATCAAAGTTCCATACAGACACTGCCTAGTTCTCACGGTCCATTTAGGAGTCAGAAAATATATTTTATCACCATTTTATAGAAGGGAAACAGAGACAGTCAAATTATATTAAACTACAAAGCTACCCAGTAAGTAAGTTGTAGCACTGAGATAGAAGAGCGCCAAGATCTGAAGTCTAAATTTATGCTATAAATACTTTATAGTATATTTCTTCACTACATTTATAATTCTGTGCTGAATTAAACATATGAAAATTATTCTTTTATGTATACAGAGATTAATTTGTAGAGTGTTTTTCTGTCTCTCGTCAATAACAGTGTTGAAGAAGTGTAAACTCGGTACAAACAACATCACTGGTGTGCAAGCTGAGGTGGCGTCAGGCTCGGGGCAGGACCTGAACATCCCAAGGAAGGCACCCAGCCAAGAACCCCTGCAACCTGCCGAGCAACAGCGTGTCAGCCAGTTGGAGCTCGGCAAGTCGCACGAAGTGACATTCAGGCCACATGTACACAGCGCTCAGCAACGTGACTGCGGCACGCACTGGCCTGTGAGCTGGCTGTATTCCAGCTCTGCCAGGCCGGGAGAGCAGCGAAGCTCTGGCAGAGTTGTCTTTAACACGGGCTGGATAGAATCACCCACATACTTGTGCTGACAACTTCACCGGTAAAAGCCGTCACTACGCTTGGCTTCACGGCTACTGGTAATTGAAAAGGCTGGGTAGAAATACCGGGGCTGTCAGCTTCAATCACCCCTCTGATTGCAAGGTGGATGCAACCTTAATAAATGCTTATTCAGCATAATGAGATTCTAATTAAAAATGGCTAAAACAGTAATGACTTCTTCATTTTCTCTAACTGCCATCCCCCGAGCTTCCAGAGGCCAAACAAAACAGAGGCTGGATGTGCAGAGGAAAGGGGAACTTCTCGACCCACAGCTTCCCCAGCAGTGTGAAGCCCAATAGCTTGCACTGAAGAACCAAGGAGAGGAAGGGGAGAAAACCTTAAAGCCTTTCATTTACACAAATATTTTATAGCCATTCAATAAAAAGTCTCCACTTTATATGATTCTCTCTCCTGGTTTTACAGGTCCCAGCTCTATCATTCTCTTTAAGGGAACACAGGAGTCTCTGGTCACCGTTTGTTTCTCGGGGTTTTCTTCTGTCACCACGATCACTTACGTTATGTTTTACGGACCTATGTTGATCTCCTTGCTCAGTTGGGCTCTAACAAAACCCAAGCTAAGTTACCCAATTGCTGCAAGGTTTTCCACAGACTGCGCTGGGAGCAGGTATGTTTTGTTTCCTCACTGATTGCCAGGGTCACAGAACTGAAATTTTTGCAAGGCAAGAGATTCAAAAGGCAGTAAAACTACACATACAGACGCTGTTGGAGCTTCTTCAAATATTTGTTAATTAAAATTCTGAAATGTAAAAAGACCTAAGTTCATATTGTACCAGAAAAATTTGTCCTTACAGAGACCTCATAGCTAGCAAAGTTTAAATGCTTTATTGTTCTGAAGCTCGTATATGTGCAGATTCTTCTATTTGGCACATCCTTAATTTCTGTCAAACTAAAAGAATTCTAACATTTTCTGTCAGGGAGCTGGTGTAAATTTTGAAGAAAGCCTAAAAAAACCTCTGCTGTTGACTCACTTCACTCATTCCTAGCAGATCTGAAAGAAAGAAGGCTTGAAAGCAACATTATGAACCCAAGAATTATCCTCGACTCTTGAAAGGCACATAGAAAATTAAATTGGGGGATCAGTGTTAAGGTAGTGGAAATTATTGGGTCTGTGCACTTAAAAGATTAAAAAGGTGACTTCCCACTGAGACTTGAGAACACAGGTGCACATCATTTTAAAAATCTGCATTTTTAACCTTTTGAATTAGCTAGCAAAGCAAGGAAGTTGTTGAGGAACTGCAGTAAACATGCCAATTCAATCAGCTTCTTCCAGGCTGTCTCACAACTTTCCAGTTCCTTAACCCAACAGGCCGGGCAGTCGTGGAAAGCCTCTTTGGCAAGCAGCAATACTGCAGCTAAACAGAGTTGAAAGCAACACAGGAACACTTTTTTAGCAACTGAATAACAGAATCTATTAATTCACTGCAATGGTGGTTTTGGCCAACAAAGTTCATGTTCATTGTTGAAACCAATGTCCTGTTCTCTGCTCTCCCTCCAGGGAATTGCAACAGGACCTGCGTAGAAGAGGTATAGCCAACTTTTTCATAGAAATCTGGGAAAGGATTCAGTCCATAAAAGTCTGGTATCAATTTCTGTACAATTTTTAAATACAGGGCTCTACAATCAACAATTAACGGGTGACAACACTATTTTTCATAAGTTTCTAAAGCATGTCAGAGATGAACACAGATTTCAAGGTGTTACTGTTGCCTGCTCCAGTCAAGCGACTTCAGGCAAGCCTAGAGACTCTTAAAACAGTAATAACCTCGTAATGCAAATACTCTGAATTTCATTAAAAATCAAAACACCACTTGACTGCCAAGCAACAAGCAGCACATTTTATGCATAAGCTAACTAATCCCATCTTCTAAGTCTCAGAAAAAATAGTAATTGTAGCTCACCTGGAAAGATAACCTTGCAATTGATTTCTGCCTGCCCTCCAATTACAGCCGAACCACTGCGATGACTGTTTACGTCTCACTTATGGCAACAGGACCCAGTTGTGGAGTAGGGCCACCATGCTGACAGCCGTTCTATACACACAACAAATACTACAACAAAGGCTTATAAAGCAGATATGCTAATTAAAATCCTGGTCTACAGCCCACTGAAATGAAAGCAAAAGACACCACTTGTTTTCCAAATGTAGCCTTATAACCCAATTTATCTTCAGATTTGTTCTGGCAACAGACTGTCTAGCTGCCACCCACAAAATATTACCAGGTTGAATCTTAGTAAAAAAGATTTGAAACCGTCGATCCAAGTCCTTGTCTCTCAAGTCTCAATTACCGTAACATTTTCCTCGCGGGAGATCTTTATTCTGTCCCATCCGGATCACAGCTCACCCTGAGCGTAGCTGCCAGCATCCCTCCTCGCAGGTTCCAACTGCTTGAGTACATCCACCTTATTTTACACCATCTACACTAGCGCGGCTTTACAGCTTAATTCTAAGGCACTCAACAGTTGTGCTCAAATACATCTGAAAGATCCCCCATGGTATCCATATGTTCTCAATTGTCAGTGAGGTCAAAGCTGGCAGCTTGCTCAGCCCGCCTGCGATACAACCCTTAAGTCTTTGGAATCAGGGCTTTTAACAGCTCTGCTTTTCCTGATTCTTGTGCAAACCACTCAATCTGTCTTGGCATTTAAACTGAAGACATTTTTATTTGCTATTACTTTTGACTGTTCTTGGAAATATACTTCCGTGAAATACTGTTATTGTAAAACACCTTAAAAACCAGTTTTAGGTCTAGAAAAGCCATACAAATTCCATCATATTAATCTCTTTCACTAGCACATCTGGCAATGATACTTCGTTAATTAGCAATGATATAAATATTACTGCAGTTAAATCCACAGGTCAGTTAAATTTGACTTCAAACCCCAGGAATGCTTAGTACTGTTTTCCTAACAGCATTTCACCACGCCATTAAAGAAGAAAATACTTGCTGTTTTACAAAGGACCTTAGCCAAATTTAATTTATAGCAATCATAATCAAATAGCTGTGGGCTGTTTCCCCCCTAAATATTTTAAGTTAGACGTAGTGGAGCAGTTAAGATCTTTATTAGGTTTTGATCTTGCATTTTGTGAAGATTGCAGGAATTACTTTTTACTGAGATGAATTTCCCAGGTTATCAACTACTTTACTGCACTTTAACACAGGGAAAGGGATTCCTGAGAAAAATAAGGAGATTCAAAATATAACAATAAAGGTGCCAGAGCTTACACAAATGATGTCCATTACAATTCACAGTGGGCTAATGAAAAGCCATTGTGCAACACTTGGGAAGCTCGCTGTGCAGTAGGAACTGACAGCAGAAAACAACAGTCAAGCTTCTCTCGGGGGAACACTTGCACACTCCCATCTTAAATCTCATGGGTGTGTACAATTTTTTGAGAAAAGCTCAAAGACATTCATCCTGTATAGCTAGCTGGTCTTAAAAGGCTGCCATTCGTAAGTCAGCATCTATACAAACAAAAATCATGCGCAGGGTATCCCCAAAAGAAGCGGAGACAAGGTTTACATTTGCATGCACGGGCTGGGTAAGGACTAGGTGCAGGGTAGTTGCCTTGGGTCCCTTTATGACACATTTGTCCACATATAAGGTTTTCCACATACCGGATTTTATCTTCTAAGTGACCTTTTTAGCAATCAAATCATCACATGAATTTCAGATAAGTGAGAAACTAGTTTACCACCAATGATTAGCAAATGTATATTATATTACACCAGTTACCCATTTTCCCTAACCGGTCATCCTTCTGGCCATCACAGCTTTTGTAGGTGAGAAAGCTCAGAGGAAACAGGTGGCTGTAAGTTGAGCAAAACACAGGAGTGTGTAGACCTGAAGTATTCCTGCACTTTGGTGATACTCTTCTCTACCGAAGGTGTGGAAGGAGGAATAAAGCATGGGCTGGAAGGTGTTAGATGGAGAAAAGAAAATCACAGACACTTGGAGGAAAGGAGAAAAAGTGTGTAAGGAAAAGCCAAAGAGGGAAACACATTAAAAGAAAGAAAATAAAACCCACATAAAATCCAGAAATTCTAGGGAGGAAAACACACAGCTGAAAGGAAAGAAGACGTGCATTC
>NW_010269981.1:118921-127381 GCF_000690775.1 Eurypyga helias
AGGGCCTCCCTGTTTCAGTGGCCTACATACCATGTCCCTGAACGTAACGAAGGTCACCGGCATATTAGGGGAAGTAGCCGGCAACGGGCAGCCCATTACAGCCACCACAGAAATGATCAATTTGTTTATCCTTGTTAACTGAAACCAGAAAACAATGTGATAAGGGGACGGGCTACATCTTGCTCCCCAAGGCTTTCCCTCCCTGGCCACTTCCTCTCCTGGTGGCACGCAGACCCCTGCCTTTTGCTCTTGGATAGGCAGGGAATAACGAGTAACTGCAATAAATAACGGCTCCTTGCACGTACAACATCTAATGTCTGATTTCCGGGGAGCTGCATTAGTAGAGGCTTCTAAGTCAATTTTTAAAACTCAGGGTGGTATTAAAAAACTGACAAATGCCACTCGGTCACGTCCATGTTGTCACAGTTATTGAGGCCTCTGGAGACACTGTCAAAGAAATAAAGCAAATTTCTTTTTTTGCTTAATTTGTGTCAATTGATTTCCTATTTTTAATTAATAATTCTAATTATGATGCAGCAAATTTACCCAACAGACACAACTAGTTTAATCAGCATGTATTGATTGTAACAGTAGAATTATCCCAATGTTCCTGACACCATTGATTTTCTGTTGCGTGACTATAAGAAAACACAAGCTGGACTGACTGTTGTCAGCTCACTGTGCTGATGATCCCTAAGCCACGAATTGGTGCTCCTGACCTTACAAATGAAAACACAGACATTATCTACTGCTTCAGCACTTTGGAGACGGAATCTGGTGATTAAGCTATGACACAAATAAGGGGGTTTAGTCATAGCAGTAGCAGCAGGAGACTAAAGCTGGTAGACACTGATTTGAAGAAAAAAGCGGATGATAAGACAGCATTTAGAAAAGTCTGTGCAAAACTGAGCTGGATCGTTTGCTTTCAGGTCCTACTTTGTACTCATTTTGGACAGCCCCAAACCAGCTGCTTAATATTAAGCATACGCCAGAATATCTGTGGTATGCACTTCAGTAAGTTTTAGAAACTGAGTATAGCATTTTTCCCTATTTTTTTGCAACAGCTCACCTGGTGCTCAGAAGGGCAGCAGGGTGGACAGGCCATTGACACCTGCGGCTTACAGCCAGTGCTCACCCCAGTGTCACCCGAAAACTGTCCCCACCATTGCTGGCTCCAGAAATACCGTACTAGGGGTGAGAAAGAAAAGGGAAGTTACAGGGAAGGCATAGCGTGGCCCAAGGCACGAGTCAGCCCTTTTGCTGGAGTCATTGAGGATTCCTGCAATTCTCTGCTCATCCAGCTCCAAATTCTGCAGAAATGAGGGTTTGTATGCAAATATGCCATGAGATCAGAACGCCAGGCCAAATCCTGTCACAGAATGGAAAGGAAAAAACAATGGGGATGCTACTGCCTGAGTGCTAGGGAAGGGCAGGGACATGCTCCACCGGTCACCGCCGGGAACAGGTTGGGGCTTTCTCTTGCCTCAAATGTAGGGAGGAACAGCCTGGGGTTGGGACCAGCTTTTGCAGGGAGGTGTGAAAGGTAAAGTATAATTTTAATCTGCTTGTTTCATTGAAGAGCTAATCATAGTCTAGCAGTAGATAATTTACCAAGGTCCCCCTTATTTGGTTTTTCACAACAGCAAGCAGATTTAGCAGAAAAGCTGCTGTGGCAGAGGTGAAATCACTAGTAATAGAAAAAATACACTTTTTCCTATAGCTGTTAATTCATCTTAAACATTTTCTGTTTCTGCTTACTCAAACGATCATGTGTCAGTAATGAACATGTGATTATACTAGCTAGCTTTTTGGCTAAAATATTCAGAACAGTAAAATTGATAGATAATTACCGTAACAGTTATTTGTTCCCTGCCAAACCTGCAGTAAGGCATGCCTGCCTGCGGAGTTATGTCTTTTTAAGCACAAAAAGATAAGCAGCACACATCATACACTTTGAATAATGAGAAAGGTTTCCTATGGCCAGCATTTCAGAAGTGGAAACAGACTGTGGTTTGATACAAACCATATCTATTTATGTAAAATGGGATTTTAATTGGAGCTACTTATCCCCGCGATATAAATGAGGCAATGAAAAATGATTGATGCACTCTGGTAATTATTGTTACACCACCTTGCAAACTACAACAAAAAAAATCTTGCATGTACATAATGGCTGTTTAAATTTTAATAAGATACAGAACTGCACTTCAGTAGGCAAAATATTAATGCTACATTTTTGGCAATATTTATATTTCAACACAAATGATATTTAACTGAAAAATCAGAACACATGAGGGATGCTGGGTGGATCTACTTAAGTGATAAATAGCTCTATTTTGGAAACATACAAAAGAAAGTAAAAAGTGCATTGGCTGGTTCTTTTTCGCAGTGGGAAAGCACAAGCATGACACAGCAGAAATTCGTCGTCTCCCCAAGTATAAAAAGTGGCAGTAAGGGTGATGGCGTAGATACGTACGGTCTCGTAGTAGTCACTGCTGCTGCTGCTTGCTTTCTGCCTAGCAGCAAACGTTAAGAGTGCAAAACCCGTTTCTGTTCACTACTATACAGAATGAATAGCAATATAAATTCTTAACAACTGCTATACCAACGGGGGAAGTAAAGCAACTCTGCTCATTCCAATGAAATGAAAGTTGGGCGCTAAAGCTATCCTTCTCTTCCCCGGCTGCGGAACAATGCCCCACCAGCGCATGCAAACACGCTCCTCTCCATCACAGCCCTGTCAGACGTTCCCGAAAACTCAACAGCCAATAAGGCTCAAAGCGGCTGTTGCAGAGTACAAGGCTCAAACAGTGCAGACACCCAATGCAATAGTTCTCTTATTGATGTCTTCTGAAGACAGAAAAAACTGCAGAAAATATCTGTCTATACGATCAGCTCATGCGTCATTGGTCAGAAAAGAAACGTCCGGGCTATCTTGACAAAAAAGCCAAGAAGTTGCTTGTAGCGGAGGAGTGTATTGAAAGAAAGACCAGAGCAACCAAGACCTTCTGTGGTTATAATCTCGTTTGTGGACTGACAGCATTTCAGTCAACAGACTGTCATACACTAGTGAAAGGTTGTAGAGTAAAAATGTTTGGACTATCGTGTCAAATTTCATAGCTGATGCCCTAGAAGGCCAGAGAGTGCAATCATTAATCTTAATAGGGTGATTGATCAAGCCATAAATCCAGCAAAATCAAATTTTACTTTGGTGTCGTCTACACAGAAAATGGAAAGAAAAATTAAATTCATATCTATCATTATTTCTAGCAAACAGATCGCATTCCATCAGGAAAATCAGTGGCCTACTCAGCATATAAAGCACAATCTCCCTTTTAGGGAAATCAGTTGCAAGTTCTCACTCTCTCTTAGGGACGCAGGGGAGAATGAGGAGGAACGGTAAGTTTTTGCAGGGGCTAGTTCATAATCCTCTGCAATTTTGGATGCAGATTAGCACACCCTGGATGTTACTATTGCACTAAGCAAATGCAAAAGCAGAAAAGGACACTTAGCTTATTCTCCCCCATTTTAGCAGCTGCAGATCAATGTACTCAGGGAGAGTTTCAACATTATGCTTAATACACACCTTGGCTGAAGTGGGGTCAGCACAGTACACGGGACAGGTCAGGCTGTCTCTCAGGGATACTGGTCCCAAAGACTTGTTTTGTTTATTGAGCCTCTCAGGGAACCTGAATCAAGTGAGAAACTGAATGAAACCCTCACTTGGTTTCAGTGTGTATTATGACAAAACTGCCCTGTGGAATAAAGGAGAGAGCAGGGAACAGGAGTAGTTGGTCTGAAACGACGACGGGAACTCATCGCACTGCCTGGTTTTGTCTCGCATTGCAGGCTGCAGAATGTACTTGAACTGCGTGGCTTTTGAGTCCCTTTCCATTGTAAATGCAATATTAATGAACCATATTGAGCTCCCCAAACAATAACAGGGATATGAATAAAAATACTCTTAACTGTCCTAATTCTACACAGCCCTTCCTAACCCAGCTTTATTTAGCCACCAGAAAAGAGGGGAAAAAAACTAAAGTAGAAGACATTAACAAATTGTGAAACATGCATTAAGGGCATTTTTCTTAAATTCCTGGTTTGATCAGCTCAAGATATGTCCCTCTTATACACCAGTAATCACCTGGATACAGGGTTTAGCACCTAACTCTAATTATAGAGATGTTGAGCAGTGTTTTTTTTTAAGTGAGAGTTGAGCTGAGTTTCTTGACTGGAAGCCAGTGTGCTCAATCAATTAAATCATCATAAGAGAAGAGGAATCAGACCAAGGGGGGAATGCGTATGTGAGGCTGATCATTAGTACAACTGCACTGTCACCTCAGCATAGGCTGGCATGTGGCCACAGAAGTAGATTGATGGATGAATTTTGCTCAGCAGCAAGCAGCCCACAGTGAATTCCTGATAAGATTTCAAAATAAATCTTACAATATTACAAGCCAAGGTGGAACTGCAGCCTCTGCAGCCTCGCTGTAGCTCACAAGCTAAGCAGGACCTCCTGTCCTCCTCTACCTAGCCTCAGGGGGCTTTCCTGGTCTGAAAGGGGTTCTTCTCCCCATGTTCCTGGGATGTTTGCACTGTGCTAATGAGGTGTTCTAGAGTAGCTCATGAAAACCGGAAGTGGAGTGAGCTTAACAAGCCTGGGAAGATTTGGATGAGTTTGTGTGACTCAAAGATGCTGATTTCCCCTGTAACTTCTGTTTTTCTAGATGACAACTTAATATCTGCCAATTAGAGGAAGGAGAGACCCTGAGTGGAACCCCTGCAATCCAAAGCAAAAAGGCAATGGTGGGTTGTAAGGGATGTAAGGATTAAGCTGCCTGGCAGGTTGGTTTCTGGGTTCATAGAGGCTATGATAACTACTGACCTGCAGAGTACATATAAAGAGGTGATGGATGTCAGACAGCTCACGGATAAAGGTTTCTTTTCTGTGTTTAGCTATTTAAGTCCTCAGGATACAACAGGCATCTTGGTTTAGGCTCCCTGAGTAGAAGGAGAGACAAAGAACTACTGATCTTCTTGGCACAGAGAGAAAAATCCTAAACAGAGAGTGGGAAATTCACTGTGGATACAATCAGTGCCAACAAAGTCCTAAGAAAGAGGAGGCCTGGACTGCTGTCATGATCCTCTGGCTCACAAGGTGCACTGATGTGACTCTGGGATCAAAAATCAGTGTATAATTCATGGGAAGCTATGCGAACTTCCTTGATTCCTCACTTAGGATGTTTGTGCTGTAAGAGACGCGAGGCTCATTCCTGACTAGCCATTACACAACCAAGGGAACGGGTTTACAAATGATTATAAAAATCATTATTTAACTCCTGTGGGAGCTCAAAGACTCAGAGCTCTGCACTGTTCTGAAAAGGCATGAGCTGTGAGACTTGAAATGTCTCTTTTTGTCACTTTACTGCAAACAGATGTTTATTGGAATAGGACATCCAAACAGAGATATTTTTTTTCCCCAAAATTGTGTCCTAGAGAAAATTTACACCAGGTGATTTCAGCCTAGCATGGACAAAGCTCCCATATACCCCTTAACAGTACAGTGCACTCTAATTAAGACTGTGGGTAGTGAGCTGGCTTTTTACAGCGTGTAAAATCCATAAACCAAAGCCATTTATACAGCTGCCCACTAAACCTCACACCCCTTTATAGGCATGGCAAGATCTTCCCCAAACCACTGTAATATTTCTGTTCCAAGAGGTTTTAGTATTGGTGATAGATGGCCAACCTGAGAGCAGGAGGAAGAACAGCTCTTAACTTATCCATGAAGCTTGAGCTAGCACAAGGAGAGGTATAAGAGAGTCCGCAGCCATGTGTCTCCCTCACGGATGACAGTCACCATTCCTTAGTGTCCTTCAGCCACAAGAGAATGGTTTGTGGCGTGCAGATGCACAGGGCTGCAAAGCCCAGTGTAAACCTCACTAAATGAAATAAAACCTTTCCACTGACCTAAGCTGGCTCTCTGTTAAACCCAAAACACTGAACTGAACTCAACTGCATGGAAAAGAGGTGCCAATTTTTTTCTGGACATCATGCTGGACTCCCTTCTGGGGTCTTCAAAGCATTTGTGTCTCCCCTCATGCTGCCCTTTCGCCTCTGAGAAATACCTCATCAGCAGATTCGTTCTTCATCACTCCATTCCTTGGAAACTCTGCGGTGCTGGGCAGATGAGAGCATTGGCAGCGGGGAGGCAGCAGGTGTGGGAAGCGCTGCTCTCATCATCCCTCACGCTGACTGCTCTGCCTCATTAGTTACAACTACCGCAGTAACCCAACCGGGGTACCGGGCCAAGGTTAGCGTGTGACTGCCCCGGGTAACACTGCTAGGCCAGCATGAACTGGTGGTTCTTCACGCCTTGTCCAGGTGCCACGTGGGGGTTAGCCGAGCCCAGGGACTAATCCCAGTGTGCAGGTTGGATGCAGCCACTTTATCTGAGAGAATGCTAGATTTCAGCTGCATGGACATGACTGAGGCTGTGCCAGTTAACCTCAGGGTCAGAAAATCACCTGGCCCAATGACATACCTGCTGCTTCCTTGGATCCCTTCATTTGGCAAACTCTCACCGTCACCTCCTGCCTTATACCCAGATCTTCCGGTTCTCAGAACCTAGGTTGCCCACAAAATGAAGCATGACCCCTTGCAGATGATATGGAGATAAATGTCATCATCCCTCTAAAAATGTTAAAATAATCTGTCAGACAGTTTAGATCCCTCTGCATGAATGTTCTGTCCTCAGCAATACTCGCCACTCTGCCAGTTTTTCTGTCATTCACAAATTTTATCTGCAGTGATTTTGCCTTTACTTTCAGATCATTAATGTAAACATTGATAGGAGTGGGTCTAATACCAGAAGCCCACCAAAAATACATCTGATGATTATTCCACACTGACAGCTGCTTTTTGAGATCTGTTATTTAGCTCATATTCAATTTTCTGATGCATGTTACTGATACTTGTATAGTGCTAATTTTTTCATCGGAATATCCTGAATCGAACATGTAACAAAAAAAAACGGAATATATTTGCAAGCTACCCTAATTAAACCAGCAGCCAAATCTGTGATCTCATCAAAGAATTAAATCAGGTTGGTGTAGCATGACCAATTTCTTGTGAAAAACTAAACCTCATTTAGTTCCTAACTTTTAATTTTTCATTGATTGAATCCAATCACCACCATAATTTATTGTTTCTCCTCCTGGAGTTAACAACGTCTTGTCCAAAATCTGCTCAGGATTGTGAAAACATGCAAGGATTCATTTGTTTTTTTTATTAAAGACGTTTTCTAAAATTAGAGAACACTCTGGAAGAAAAAAAGACTGCAAACTTGCAATAGAGGCATCCAGAATATTAGTTGCTAGGCTGGCATATCAAGCAAGCCCAGGGGGAAGAAGGAATATCTGAGTCATCCTCAAAACTCTCCCTT
Source organism: Eurypyga helias (assembly GCF_000690775.1). NCBI lineage: Eukaryota > Metazoa > Chordata > Aves > Eurypygiformes > Eurypygidae > Eurypyga > Eurypyga helias. Next base: position 126,366 of record NW_010269981.1, read on the forward strand.
TTCCAGGTCTCCAGCACAAATCAAAGAGCAACAGGGAATTGTTCACATGCTGCTTCAGCGCGGGCAGAGATTGATTGCAAGCTGCACAACGTTACACGGGGCTCTGGCTCTGTGGCAGGGCCGGGAGGAAGGAGAGCAGACCTCTCTGCTCTAAGGGCAGGGCAGAGGATTAATGCCGTGAGCTGCTGATGTGTGCATTAGCAGCCAAAGGGGCTATTGCTTTTTTCTCCAGCTCACTCTACCCTGTTTTCACAAAGGAATACGATTAAGATGTAAGTTGTTTAGATTCATTTTTAATATCTCTTGATCAAAAGCGGAAGCTTAAAGAGCATGTAAGAAATGACTTTGATATCAAAGAGAAGAAAGCAGAACAAATAGTTTAATTTGCTTCTTGTCTCTCTTGGCTTGGGATTTTGAAGCAGATGTTCATATGCAAACACAAAAAAACCCCTATCTTCAGTCCAAGTCTGAGCACATACCACATGGTGCTGAAAGAAGATGTATAGTGAGGACTACAACAGCACACTTCTGCTCGTGGCGTCACACGAATGGCACAGGCAGTGACCCACGTACATGGCCTGAAGGTGGGGCGAAAAAAAAAGGAGGGCAGGGATCTTTAAAATGGAACAAAATTCTTGAAGTAACCCACAAAATATGTGTCAGTATGCTCTTCCAGGCATATCCATAAATCTGAAAAGTAGGAAAAATGCAGATTGCATATCATAGTAAGATTTTAATGATGATCTTCAGAGACAAAGAAGCAAGCAAGGTTAAAAGAAAGGGACTGATTTCTGGATCTTAAACTGATGAGAGCATGGACTAGCACATGCAAAGCCTCTGATTACTCATAAGTAGGGGAAACAGAGTCCTTATATCGTCCAAATTCGAAAGGGCTGAAATGTCAGATTTTTGAGTGGGTTTTGATCTTTCTGGACTGCGTACGTGTTGAGGAATGAGAGATGCTAGCTGAACTGTGGAAACCCAAGCCAGACACCAGGGTAGAACCCCACAAGCAG